>NW_027651204.1:0-17840 GCF_965287045.1 Carcharhinus amblyrhynchos | reverse complement strand
GGGGTCAGAGGTCAGGGCCAGGTGTCAGAGGTCAGGCCAGGGGTCAGAGGTGAGGACAGGAGGATAAATCAGTTGGCAATGGTCGCTGCTAAGGATTTGCACCGATGAGTTTTTTGTTGTCCTCGGATCCATTGTGGCGTCTTCACCCGCTGAACTCTGACCCTTGAACCCTTGTCCTTGAAGGCCAACAGAGAAGGAGGTCGACATCTGACCCCGGTCCAACAAGCGATGAAGAAAGCATCCAATGGCATGAGGGTATTGGGGAAAACTCTTCAGATTAAGAACAAGTTGGCTCGGGCATGCCTCGCAGAGTTCGGGGAGTTTACATCCTGATGGTAAGTAACAAAACACATCTCTACATTCCCATTCATCCTTCTCTGTACCCGGACATCACTTCACTCCTTCCCCCATCAAACACTCCCAGGACAGGTACAGCACGGGGTTAGATACAGAGTAAAGCTCCCTCTACACTGTCCCCCCATCAAACACTCCCAGGACAGGTACAGCACGGGGTTAGATACAGAGTAAAGCTCCCTCTACACTGTCCCCCCATCAAACACTCCCAGGACAGGTACAGCACGGGGTTAGATACAGAGTAAAGCTCCTTCTACACTGTCCCCCTATCAAACACTCCCAGGACAGGTACAGCACGGGGTTAGATACAGAGTAAAGCTCCCTCTACCCTGTCCCCCCATCAAACACTCCCAGGACAGGTACAGCACGGGGTTAGATACAGAGTAAAGCTCCTTCTACACTGTCCCCCTATCAAACACTCCCAGGACAGGTACAGCACGGGGTTAGATACAGAGTAAAGCTCCCTCTACCCTGTCCCCCCATCAAACACTCCCAGGACAGGTACAGCACGGGGTTAGATACAGAGTAAAGCTCCTTCTACACTGTCCCCCCATCAAACACTCCCAGGACAGGTACAGCACGGGGTTAGATACAGAGTAAAGCTCCCTCTACACTGTCCCCCCATCAAACACTCCCAGGACAGGTACAGCACGGGGTTAGATACAGAGTAAAGCTCCCTCTACACTGTCCCCCCCATCAAACACTCCCAGGACAGGTACAGCACGGGGTTAGATACAGAGTAAAGCTCCCTCTACACTGTCCCCCCATCAAACACTCCCAGGACAGGTACAGCACGGGGTTAGATACAGAGTAAAGCTCCCTCTACACTGTCCCCCCATCAAACACTCCCAGGACAGGTACAGCACGGGGTTAGATACAGAGTAAAGCTCCCTCTACACTGTCCCCCCCATCAAACACTCCCAGGACAGGTACAGCATGGGGTTAGATACAGAGTAAAGCTCCCTCTACACTGTCCCCCCATCAAACACTCCCAGGGCAGGTACAGCACGGGGTTAGATACAGAGTAAAGCTCCCTCTACTTGATGACATCTGACCTCTGTCTCTCACAGACAAATGCAACCTATAGAACATTACAGCACAGAAACAGGCCTTTTGGCCCTTCTTGTCTGTGCTGGCCCATTTTTCTGCCTAGTCCCACTGACCTGCACCTGGACCATATCCCTCCACGCCCCTCTCATCCATGAACGCATCCAAGTTTCTCTTAAATGTTAAAAGTGACCCCGCATTTTCTCTGGTAGCTCATTCCACACTCCCACCACTCTCTGTGTGAAGAATCCCCCCTCCAATATTCCCTTTAAACTTTTCCCCCTTAACCCATGTCCTCTAGTCTTTTTTCTCCCCTCACCTCAGTGGAGAAAGCCTGCTCGCATTCACTCTATCGATACCCATCAAAATCTTATACACCTCGATCAAACCTCCCCTCATTCTCCAGGGAATAAAGCCCTAACCTATTCAATCTCTCTCTCTGTAACTCCGTTTCTCAAGTCCCAGTAACATCCTTGTCAACCTTTCTCTGTGCTCCCTCAACCTTATTAATATCCTTCCTTTAATTAGGTGACCAAAACTGCACACAATACTCTAAACTCAGCCTCACCAACCTCAACAGAACACCCCAAATTTTATACTCAATACTTTGATTTATAAAGGCCACTGTTCCAAAAGCAATCCTTACGCCTCCATCTGCCTGTGATGTCACCTTTAGGGAATTATGTATAAGAACATAAGAAACAGGAGCAGGAGTAGGCCATCTAGCCCCTCGAGCCTGCCCCACCATTCAATAAGATCACGGCTGATCTGTGATCCGATATGTATTTATGTAACCTACGCTGATAGTCAACTTTGCCTTATTTAGTTGTTTGGAATCTGCAGCGCTGCTCAGGTCATTACAACCAACGACAAGAAGGGGACGTACTTATCCGTTAACTTGGGCTACTCAATCGGTCTTCTGTTTGGCATCTACGTGTCGGCACGTGCTTCAGGTAAAGCATGACTCTGATTAACAGCTCCCCGGGAGTGAGTTACAGACTGGAATCTAATCGAGGGGTTCGGGGTGGTTTATATATAGAATAACAGATACCCGGGAGTGAGTTACAGACTGGAATCTAATCGAGGGGTTCGGGGTGGTTTATATATAGAATAACAGATACCCGGGAGTGAGTTACAGACTGGAATCTAATCGAGGGGTTTGGGGTGGTTTATATATAGAATAACAGATACCCGGGAGTGAATTACAGACTGGAATCTAATCGAGGGGTTCGGGGTGGTTTATATATAGAATAACAGATACCCGGGAGTGAGTTACAGACTGGAATCTAATCGAGGGTTTCGGGGGGTTTATATATAGAATAACAGATACCCGGGAGTGAGTTACAGACTGGAATCTAATCGAGGGGTTCGGGGGGTTTATATATAGAATAACAGATACCCGGGAGTGAGTTACAGACTGGAATCTAATCGAGGGGTTCGGGATGGTTTATATATAGAATAACAGATACCCGGGAGTGAGTTACAGACTGGAATCTAATCGAGGGGTTTGGGGTGGTTTATATATAGAATAACAGATACCCGGGAGTGAATTACAGACTGGAATCTAATCGAGGGGTTCGGGGTGGTTTATATATAGAATAACAGATACCCGGGAGTGAGTTACAGACTGGAATCTAATCGAGGGGTTCGGGGTGGTTTATATATAGAATAACAGATACCCGGGAGTGAGTTACAGACTGGAATCTAATCGAGGGGTTCGGGGGGGTTTACATATAGAATAACAGATACCCGGGAGTGAGTTACAGACTGGAATCTAATCGAGGGGTTCGGGGTGGTTTATATATAGAATAACAGATACCCGGGAGTGAGTTACATACTGGAATCTAATCGAGGGGTTCGGGGGGGTTTATATATAGAATAACAGATACCCGGGAGTGAGTTACAGACTGGAATCTAATCGAGGGGTTCGGGGGGGTTTACATATAGAATAACAGATACCCGGGAGTGAGTTACAGACTGGAATCTAATCGAGGGGTTCGGGGTGGTTTATATATAGAATAACAGATACCCGGGAGTGAGTTACAGACTGGAATCTAATCGAGGGGTTCGGGGTGGTTTATATACAGAATAACAGATACCCGGGAGTGAGTTACAGACTGGAATCTAATCGAGGGGTTCGGGGTGGTTTATATATAGAATAACAGATACCCGGGAGTGAGTTACAGACTGGAATCTAATCGAGGGGTTCGGGATGGTTTATATATAGAATAACAGATACCCGGGAGTGAGTTACAGACTGGAATCTAATCGAGGGGTTCGGGGTGGTTTATATATAGAATAACAGATACCCGGGAGTGAGTTACAGACTGGAATCTAATCGAGGGGTTCGGGGTGGTTTATATATAGAATAACAGATACCCGGGAGTGAGTTACAGACTGGAATCTAATCGAGGGGTTCGGGGGGGTTTATATATAGAATAACAGATACCCGGGAGTGAGTTACAGACTGGAATCTAATCGAGGGGTGGTTTATATATAGAATAACAGATACCCGGGAGTGAGTTACAGACTGGAATCTAATCGAGGGGTTCGGGGTGGTTTATATACAGAATAACAGATACCCGGGAGTGAGTTACAGACTGGAATCTAATCGAGGGGTTCGGGGTGGTTTATATATAGAATAACAGATACCAGGGAGTGAGTTACAGACTGGAATCTAATCGAGGGGTTCGGGGTGGTTTATATATAGAATAACAGATACCCGGGAGTGAGTTACAGACTGGAATCTAATCGAGGGGTTCGGGGTGGTTTATATATAGAATAACAGATACCCGGGAGTGAGTTACAGACTGGAATCTAATCGAGGGGTTCGGGGTGGTTTATATATAGAATAACAGCTCCCCGGGAGTGAGTTACAGACTGGAATCTAATCGAGGGGTTCGGGGTGGTTTATATATAGAATAACAGATACCCGGGAGTGAGTTACAGACTGGAATCTAATCGAGGGGTTCGGGGTGGTTTATATATAGAATAACAGATACCCAGGAGTGAGTTACAGACTGGAATCTAATCGAGGGGTGGTTTATATATAGAATAACAGATACCCGGGAGCGAGTTACAGACCGGAATCTAATCGAGGGGTTCGGGGTGGTTTATATATAGAATAACAGATACCCGGGAGTGAGTTACAGACTGGAATCTAATCGAGGGGTTCGGGATGGTTTATATATAGAATAACAGATACCCGGGAGTGAGTTACAGACTGGAATCTAATCGAGGGGTTCGGGATGGTTTATATATAGAATAACAGATACCCGGGAGTGAGTTACAGACTGGAATCTAATCGAGGGGTTCGGGGTGGTTTATATATAGAATAACAGATACCCGGGAGTGAGTTACAGACTGGAATCTAATCGAGGGGTTCGGGGGGGTTTATATATAGAATAACAGATACCCGGGAGTGAGTTACAGACTGGAATCTAATCGAGGGGTTCGGGGGGGTTTATATATAGAATAACAGATACCCGGGAGTGAGTTACAGACTGGAATCTAATCGAGGGGTTCGGGGTGGTTTATATATAGAATAACAGATACCCGGGAGCGAGTTACAGACTGGAATCTAATCGAGGGGTTCGGGGTGGTTTATATATAGAATAACAGATACCCGGGAGTGAGTTACAGACTGGAATCTAATCGAGGGGTTCGGGGTGGTTTATATATAGAATAACAGATACCCGGGAGTGAGTTACAGACTGGAATCTAATCGAGGGGTTCGGGGTGGTTTATATATAGAATAACAGATACCCGGGAGTGAGTTACAGACTGGAATCTAATCGAGGGGTTCGGGGTGGTTTATATAGAGAATAACAGATACCCGGGAGTGAGTTACAGACTGGAATCTAATCGAGGGGCTCGGGGTGGTTTATATATAGAATAACAGATACCCGGGAGTGAGTTACAGACTGGAATCTAATCGAGGGGTTCGGGGTGGTTTATATATAGAATAACAGATACCCGGGAGTGAGTTACAGACTGGAATCTAATCGAGGGGGGGTTTATATATAGAATAACAGCTCCCCGGGAGTGAGTTACAGACTGGAATCTAATCGAGGGGGGGTTTATATATAGAATAACAGATACCCGGGAGTGAGTTACAGACTGGAATCTAATCGAGGGGTTCAGGATGGTTTATATATAGAATAACAGATACCCGGGAGTGAGTTACAGACTGGAATCTAATCGAGGGGTTCGGGATGGTTTATATATAGAATAACAGATACCCGGGAGTGAGTTACAGACTGGAATCTGATCGAGGGGGGTTTATATATAGAATAACAGATACCCGGGAGTGAGTTACAGACTGGAATCTAATCGAGGGGTTCGGGGTGGTTTATATATAGAATAACAGATACCCGGGAGTGAGTTACAGACTGGAATCTAATCGAGGGGTTCGGGGGGGTTTATATATAGAATAACAGATACCCGGGAGTGAGTTACAGACTGGAATCTAATCGAGGGGCTCGGGGTGGTTTATATATAGAATAACAGATACCCGGGAGTGAGTTACAGACTGGAATCTGATCGAGGGGTTCGGGATGGTTTATATATAGAATAACAGATACCCGGGAGTGAGTTACAGACTGGAATCTGATCGAGGGGTTCGGGGTGGTTTATATATAGAATAACAGATACCCGGGAGTGAGTTACAGACTGGAATCTAATCGAGGGGTTCGGGGGGGTTTATATATAGAATAACAGATACCCGGGAGTGAGTTACAGACTGGAATCTAATCGAGGGGTTCGGGGTGGTTTATATACAGAATAACAGATACCCGGGAGTGAGTTACAGACTGGAATCTGATCGAGGGGTTCGGGGTGGTTTATATATAGAATAACAGATACCCGGGAGTGAGTTACAGACTGGAATCTAATCGAGGGGTTCGGGGTGGTTTATATATAGAATAACAGATACCCGGGAGTGAGTTACAGACTGGAATCTAATCGAGGGGTTCGGGGTGGTTTATATATAGAATAACAGATACCCGGGAGTGAGTTACAGACTGGAATCTAATCGAGGGGTTCGGGGTGGTTTATATATAGAATAACAGATACCCGGGAGTGAGTTACAGACTGGAATCTAATCGAGGGGTTCGGGGTGGTTTATATATAGAATAACAGATACCCGGGAGTGAGTTACAGACTGGAATCTGATCGAGGGGTTCGGGATGGTTTATATATAGAATAACAGATACCCGGGAGTGAGTTACAGACTGGAATCTAATCGAGGGGTTCGGGGTGGTTTATATATAGAATAACAGATACCCGGGAGTGAGTTACAGACTGGAATCTGATCGAGGGGTTCGGGGTAGGGTTTATATATAGAATAACAGATACCCGGGAGTGAGTTACAGACTGGAATCTAATCGAGGGGGGGTTTATATATAGAATAACAGATGGGGATACAAACTGGAGTGATACAGAATGACTGGGATGACATACAGGATTCCAACGTTTGAGTTATATCAAGGTGTGATTTCCACAATCCGCCTGGAATTCTGAACATTTGGGCCTGTTTGGATTGGTGTTCCGGAGATTGGGAGGGTCTTGGGTCGAGCAGGGCGAGAATATTTAGGCTCATTTCTGGATTTGTGGCCTAGTCCTGGTGAGAGGAGTAGCTGATCCGTGAAAGGCCTGGGGATGTGAGTTAGGAAAGATCTTTGGTGTCCGTTTTGCGGGGAAACGGGGGGATTGAGGCTTCGAAACCTGTGTCTCTAAGGCCTCAACTTGTATCGACTGCAAAGGGCTACAGGCCTAGGCTAGGAGGGTGTCACTAGGCCGCAGGTCGGGCCTGCTCTCACCGAGCGCTCCGACAGGGTCAAGGAGCCAAATTGTCTGGAAATACTCCCCCTCCCCCCCACCCCCCCAACCACCACCCTGCACCCCCGCCTCCACACCCTCCCCCACCCCCTCAGACCCCATCAGTACCCCTGCCATTAGGAATTAAGGTTTTGATTTGGTTTATTATTGTCACATGTATTGGGATACAGTGAAAAGTATTGTTTCTTGCGCACTCTACAGACAAAGCATACCATTCATAGAGTACATAGATTTGATTTATTATTGTCACAGGTATTGGGATACAGTGAAAAGTATTGTTTCTTGTGTGCTATACAGACAAAGCATACCGTTCATGGAGAAGGAAATGAGAGGGTGCAGAATGTAGAGTTACAGTCATAGTGAGGGTGTAGAGAAAGATCAACTTAATGCGAGGTAGGTCCATTCAAAAGTCTGACAGCAGCAGGGAAGAAGCTGTTCTTGAGTCGGTCGGTACGGGACCTCAGACTTTTGTATCTTTCTCCCGATGGAAGAAGGTGGAAGAGAGAATGTCCGGGGTGTGGGGGGTCCTTGATTATGCTGGCTGCTTTCCCCCGAGGCAGCGGGAAGTGTAGACGGAGTCAATGGATGGGAGGCTGGTTTGTGTGATGGGATTGGGGGCTACATTCACCACCCTTTTGTAGTTCCTTGCGGTCTTGGGCAGAGCAGGAGCCCAGACCGAGCTGTGATACAACCAGAAAGAATGCTTTCTATGGGGCATCTGTAAAAGTCGGTGAGAGTCGTAGCGGACATGTCAAATTTCCTTAGTCTTCTGAGAAAGTAGAGGCTTATGTAGACAGAGTCAGTGGATGGGAGGTCGGTTTGCGCGATGGGAGTGGGCTACGTTCATGAATCTTTATAGTTTCTTCTGGTCTTGGCCAGAGCCCAGTTCAAGGACTGAACTTGTCGACTCCTGGTCCCAATTTGTCCGTTCTGGCATCGATCCCCTGGGATCAGTCTGGGGAACGTTATCTCTCCCTCACTCTTTAAGCATTGATTCAATAACTCCCTCCCCTGTCCCAACCATTCGAAAGGTACTCTTCAGATCTGCTTTCCTTTCGGGATAGGTTCTCCCCAGCTGGCGCCAACACAGCTACTGCTACGCCAACCCGATTGCCCTGAGCTTTCTCTCGGATTGTTCCCCAGTGGTCTCGAGCCTCCCCCACCCTCACTAACACTCTTTTTTTTGGTCTTTCAGGCGCACACCTGAACCCCGCCGTCACCTTCAGCCTGTGTGTCATCGGCCGCTTTTCCTGGAAGAAGTTCCCGTTCTACTCCATCGCCCAGATCGTGGGGGCTTTCGTCGCCGCAGCAACCGCTTACTGCGTTCATTACGGTACGTGATGCAGCGGGAAGGGTCGGGCACCCTCTCTCCCCACCCCGTCCGCAGGTGCCCAACCTCCTCTCCACACCGTCTGCTCTCTGAAAGGGTCTCCCTTTAGCAATCACCGCCATTGACAAAGACCGCTATTTTGTTCCGGGACCTCCTGCCGACTACGTCAAATATAAAGAGCTTGACATACAACCAGCCTCCCCCACCCTCCTACCCAATGCTCACATCGCAGATGATGTAGAGTGCATCACTGGGGCTAGCAGGGTGGCACAGTGGGTTAATACTGTAGCCTCACAGTGCCAGGGACCCGGTTCGATCGCAGTTCGGGTCACAGCCTGTGTGGAGTCTGCACATTCTCTCCGTGCCTGCGTGGGTTTCCCCTGGGTGCTCTGGTTTCCTCACACAGTACGAAAGATGTGCGGGTTAGGTGGATTGGGTCAATGCCTCATCCAAAGAGCGGCGCTCCCTCAGCACCGACCCTCCCACAGTGCGGCGCTCCCTCAGCACCGACCCTCCCACAGTGCGGCGCTCCCTCAGCACCGACCCTCCCGCAGTGCGGCGCTCCCTCGGCACCAACCCTCCCACAGTGCGGCGCTCCCTCGGCACCGACCCTCCCACAGTGCGGCGCTCCCTCTGCACCGACCCTCCCACAGTGCGGCGCTCCCTCGGCAACGACCCTCCCACAGTGCGGCGCTCCCTCGGCACCGACCCTCCCCACAGTGCGGCGCTCCCTCGGCACCGACCCTCCCACAGTGCGGCGCTCCTTCGGCACCGACCCTCCCACAGTGCGGCGCTCCCTCGGCACCGACCCTCCCACAGTGCGGCGCTCCCTCGGCACCGACCCTCCCCACAGTGCGGCGCTCCCTCGGCACCGACCCTCCCACAGTGCGGCGCTCCTTCGGCACCGACCCTCCCACAGTGCGGCGCTCCCTCGGCACCGACCCTCCCCACGGTGCGGCACTCCCTCGGCACCGACCCTCCCCACGGTGCGGCACTCCCTCAGCACCGACCCTCCCACAGTGCGGCGCTCCCTCGGCACCGACCCTCCCACAGTGCGGCGCTCCCACGGCACCGACCCTCCCACAGTGCGGCGCTCCCTCGGCACCGACCCTCCCACAGTGCGGGACTCCCTCGGCACCGACCCTCCCACAGTGTGGCGCTCCCTCTGCACCAACCCTCCCCTCAGTGCGGCGCTCCCTCAGCACCGACCCTCCCACAGTGCGGCGCTCCCTCGGCACCGACCCTCCCACAGTGCGGCGCTCCCTCGGCACCGACCCTCCCCACAGTGCGGCGCTCCCTCGGCACCGACCCTCCCACAGTGCGGCGCTCCCTCGGCACCGACCCTCCCCACAGTGCGGCGCTCCCTCTGCACCGACCCTCCCCTCAGTGCGGCGCTCCCTCGGCACCGACCCTCCCACAGTGCGGCGCTCCCTCGGCACCGACCCTCCCACAGTGCGGCGCTCCCTTGGCACCGACCCTCCCACAGTGCGGCGCTCCCTCGGCACCGACCTTCCTCTGCGCATAGGCCTGGCTTGGTGGGTCTGGAGTGGGCAGCGGGTGGTGGGGGGGATTGTGGTCATCCCCTTGGCCTGGTGCTCCTTGAACCCTGGATAAATTTGATGCTCTGTTGCCAGATGCGATTCATGTGTATTCCCAAGGGCATCTCACTGTTGGAGGACCAAGAGACACTGCTGGAATCTTCGCTACCTATCCTGCGGAATTTCTCACTCTTCAGAGTGGCTTCTTGATTGAGGTAGGCCCGAACAGGCATTCTGAGGAAATGTGGGATCATCCGGGAGTTCCAGAGGCCCCCCACTGAGCTTGGAGTCCCGGGTTTAAATCCCGATCTGGGACCCGATGATGGAGAAACCCTCGTTCCAAGCCATCGAGTTCGTTTCTTGAGTCGTTCCCAGTTTGCGAGCGTCGCTGGCCACACCCAACTAACTGCCCCTTTAGAAGCCGCCATCTTGAATCCACCGCAGTCTCTGTGTGGGGTAGGTACACCCACAGTGCTGTTAGGGAGGGAGTTCCAGGATTGTTACTGGACATCAGTCAGTCCCCGTGTATGTGGGGTAGGTACACCCACAGTGCTGTTAGGGAGGGAGTTCCGGGATTGTTATTGGACATCAGTCAGTCCCCGTGTGTGGGGTAGGTACACCCACAGTGCTGTTAGGGAGGGAGTTCCGGGATTGTTATTGGACATCAGTCAGTCCCCGTGTGTGGGGTAGGTACACCCACAGTGCTGTTAGGGAGGGAGTTCCGGGATTGTTATTGGACATCAGTCAGTCCCCGTGTGTGGGGTAGGTACACCCACAGTGCTGTTAGGGAGGGAGTTCCGGGATTGTTATTGGACATCAGTCAGTCCCCGTGTGTGGGGTAGGTACACCCATAGTGCTGTTAGGGAGGGAGTTCCGGGATTGTTATTGGACATCAGTCAGTCCCTGTGTGTGGGGTAGGTACACCCACCGTGCTGTTAGGGAGGGAGTTCCGGGATTGTTATTGGACATCAGTCAGTCCCCGTGTGTGGGGTAGGTACACCCACCGTGCTGTTAGGGAGGGAGTTCCAGGATTGTTATTGGACATCAGTCAGTCCCCCGTGTGTGGGGTAGGTACACCCACAGTGCTGTTAGGGAGGGAGTTCCGGGATTGTTATTGGACATCAGTCAGTCCCCCGTGTGTGGGGTAGGTACACCCACAGTGCTGTTAGGGAGGGAGTTCCGGGATTGTTATTGGACATCAGTCAGTCCCCCGTGTGTGGGGTAGGTACACCCACAGTGCTGTTAGGGAGGGAGTTCCGGGATTGTGATTGGACATCAGTCAGTCCCCCGTGTGTGGGGTAGGTACACCCACAGTGCTGTTAGGGAGTTCGTTCTGGGATTTTGACCCCAGCCACAGTGAAGGAACGGCCGATATATTTCCCAGTCGGGATGGTGAGTGGCTCAGAGGGGGGAACTTGCAGGTGGGGGTGTTCCCCATGTGTCTGCGCCCCCCACTCCCCCTGTCCTTCTAGATGGTAGAGGTGGTGGGTTTGGAAGGTGCTGTTGAAGGAGCCTTGGTGAGTCGCTGTGGGGCATCTTGTAGATGGTACACACGGCTGTGTGGGTGGTGGAGGGAGTGAGTGTTTGTGGTTAGCGTCTCGATCGAGCGGGGCTGCTTTGTCCTGGATGGTGTCGAGCTTCTCAGCATTCCCTCAGCACTGACCCTCCCACAATGCGGCACCCTACCCCACACACGGGGACTGACTGATGTCCAATAACAATCCTGGAACTCCCTCCCTAACAGCACTGTGGGTGTACCTACCCCACACACAGGGACTGACTGATGTCCAATAACAATCCCGGAACTCCCTCCCTAACAGCACTGTGGGTGTACCTACCCCACACACGGGGACTGACTGATGTCCAATAACAATCCTGGAACTCCCTCCCTAACAGCACTGTGGGTGTACCTACCCCACACACGGGGACTGACTGATGTCCAATAACAATCCTGGAACTCCCTCCCTAACAGCACTGTGGGTGTACCTACCCCACACACAGGGACTGACTGATGTCCAATAACAATCCCGGAACTCCCTCCCTAACAGCACTGTGGGTGTACCTACCCCACACACGGGGACTGACTGATGTCCAATAACAATCCTGGAACTCCCTCCCTAACAGCACTGTGGGTGTACCTACCCCACACACGGGGACTGACTGATGTCCAATAACAATCCTGGAACTCCCTCCCTAACAGCGCTGTGGGTGTACCTACCCCACACACGGGGACTGACTGATGTCCAATAACAATCCTGGAACTCCCTCCCTAACAGCACTGTGGGTGTACCTACCCCACACACGGGGACTGACTGATGTCCAATAACAATCCTGGAACTCCCTCCCTAACAGCACTGTGGGTGTACCTACCCCACACACACGGGGACTGACTGATGTCCAATAACAATCCCGGAACTCCCTCCCTAACAGCACTGTGGGTGTACCTACCCCACACACGGGGACTGACTGATGTCCAATAACAATCCCAGAACTCCCTCCCTAACAGCACTGTGGGTGTACCTACCCCACACACGGGGACTGATGTCCAATAACAATCCCGGAACTCCCTCCCTAACAGCACTGTGGGTGTACCTACCCCACACACACGGGGACTGACTGATGTCCAATAACAATCCCGGAACTCCCTCCCTAACAGCACTGTGGGTGTACCTACCCCACACACGGGGACTGACTGATGTCCAATAACAATCCCGGAACTCCCTCCCTAACAGCACTGTGGGTGTACCTACCCCACACACGGGGTACTGACTGATGTCCAATAACAATCCCGGAACTCCCTCCCTAACAGCACTGTGGGTGTACCTACCCCACACACGGGGACTGATGTCCAATAACAATCCCGGAACTCCCTCCCTAACAGCACTGTGGGTGTACCTACCCCACACACAGGGACTGACTGATGTCCAATAACAATCCCGGAACTCCCTCCCTAACAGCACTGTGGGTGTACCTACCCCACACACACGGGGACTGACTGATGTCCAATAACAATCCCGGAACTCCCTCCCTAACAGCACTGTGGGTGTACCTACCCCACACACGGGGTACTGACTGATGTCCAATAACAATCCTGGAACTCCCTCCCTAACAGCACTGTGGGTGTACCTACCCCACACACGGGGGACTGACTGATATCCAATAACAATCCCGGAACTCCCTCCCTAACAGCACTGTGGGTGTACCTACCCCACACACGGGGGACTGACTGATGTCCAATAACAATCCCGGAACTCCCTCCCTAACAGCACTGTGGGTGTACCTACCCCACACACGGGGACTGACTGATGTCCAATAACAATCCCGGAACTCCCTCCCTAACAGCACTGTGGGTGTACCTACCCCACACATGGGGACTGACTGATGTCCAATAACAATCCCGGAACTCCCTCCCTAACAGCACTGTGGGTGTACCTACCCCACACACAGGGACTGACTGATGTCCAATAACAATCCCGGAACTCCTAATTTCGATTAGATTTATTATTGTCACGTGTATTAGGACACAGTGAAAAGTATTGTTTCTTGCGCGTTATACAGACAAAGCATACCATTCATAGAGAAGGAAAGGAGAGAGTGCAGAATGTAGTGTTACAGTCACAGCGAGGGTGTAGAGAAAGATCAACTTAACGCGAGGTAGGTCCATTCAAAAGTCTGACAGCAGCAGGGAAGAAGCTGTTCTTGAGTCGGTCGGTACGGGACCTCAGACTTTTGTATCTTTTTCCCGATGGAAGAAGGTGGAAGAGAGAATGTCCGGGTGTGGGGGGGGGTCCTTGATTATCCCGGCTGCTTTTCCCCGAGGCAGCGGGAAGTGTAGACGGAGTCAATGGATGGGAGGCTGGTTTGTGTGATGGGATTGGGGCTACATTCACCACCCTTTTGTAGTTCCTTGCGGTCTTGGGCAGAGCAGGATCCCAGACCAAGCTGTGATACAACCAGAAAGAATGCTTTCTATGGAGCATCTGTAAAAGTTGGTGAGAGTCCGTAGCGGACATGCCAAATTTCCTTAGTCTCCTGAGAATGTCCGGGGTGCGTGGGGGGGGTCCTTGATTATGCCGGCTGCTTTTCCCTGAGGCAGCGGGAAGTGTAGACGAAGTCAATGGATGGGAGGCTGGTTTGTGTGATGGGATTGGAATCAAACCTTGGAGGGTATGAATAGACCTTGAGCAGTTGTCACTAAGAACTCTTGCCTCACTCCGCAGCTAATTGCAACTGCCACCCTTCTCTTCTGTGTCCTGTGTGTCTGCGACACCAAGACCACGGGGATTCCGGACTTCCTACAACCCCCCCTCATCGCCACCGCGTTGCTCTTTATTGGGATTGGCATGGGTGCCAACACTTCGTACGGCCTCAACCCAGCAAGAGATTTCGGCCACGGCTGTTCACCTTCGTGGCGGGGTGGGGCACTGAGGTGTGGACGTAAGTACCCTCCCTGAACATACATTTGATGTAAGGCTCACAGACGATTTCCACACAAATGTATTGCATTCGCAAAGTGTGGATCGAACGGCACGGCCAATCCACCCTAACCTACACATCTTTGGACACTAAGGGGCAATTTAGCATAGCCAATCCACCCTAACCTACACATCTTTGGACACTAAGGGACAATTTAGCATGGCCAATCCACCCTAACCTACACATCTTTGGACACTAAGGGGCAATTTAGCATGGCCAATCCACCCTAACCTGCACATCTTTGGACACTAAGGGACAATTTAGCATGGCCAATCCACCCTAACCTACACATCTTTGGACACTAAGGGACAATTTAGCACGGCCAATCCACCCTAACCTACACATCTTTGGACACTAAGGGACAATTTAGCATGGCCAATCCACCCTAACCTACACATCTTTGGACACTAAGGGACAATTTAGCATGGCCAATCCACCCTAACCTACACATCTTTGGACACTAAGGGGCAATTTAGCACGGCCAATCCACCCTAACCTACACATCTTTGGACACTAAGGGACAATTTAGCATGGCCAATCCACCCTAACCTACACATCTTTGGACACTAAGGGGCAATTTAGCACGGCCAATCCACCCTAACCTACACATCTTTGGACACTAAGGGACAATTTAGCATGGCCAATCCACCCTAACCTACACATCTTTGGACACTAAGGGGCAATTTAGCATGGCCAATCCACCCAAACCTGCACATCTTTGGACACTAAGGGGCAATTTAGCATGGCCAATCCACCCTAACCTACACATCTTTGGACACTAAGGGGCAATTTAGCATGGCCAATCCACCCTAACCTACACATCTTTGGACACTAAGGGACAATTTAGCATGGCCAATCCACCCAAACCTGCACATCTTTGGACACTAAGGGACAATTTAGCATGGCCAATCCACCCTAACCTACACATCTTTGGACACTAAGGGACAATTTAGCACGGCCAATCCACCCTAACCTACACATCTTTGGACACTAAGGGACAATTTAGCATGGCCAATCCACCCAAACCTGCACATCTTTGGACACTAAGGGACAATTTAGCATGGCCAATCCACCCAAACCTGCACATCTTTGGACACTAAGGGACAATTTAGCATGGCCAATCCACCCTAACCTGCACATCTTTGGACACTAAGGGACAATTTAGCATGGCCAATCCACCCTAACCTGCACATCTTTGGACACTAAGGGACAATTTAGCATGGCCAATCCACCCCAACCTACACATCTTTGGATACTGAGGGGCAATTTAGCATGGCCAATCCACCCTAACCTACACATCTTTCAGACTGTGGGAGGAAATCAAAGCACCCAGAGGAAACCCACTCAGTCATGGGGAGAATGTGCAGACCCCACACAGACCCTGACCCGAGCTGGGAATCAAACCCGGCTCCCTGGCGCTGTGAGACAGCAGGGCTAACCCTGCATTCCTGGGACCTCGGCGTCGCTGGCTGGTCCAGCGTTTATTACCCATCCCTAGTTGCCCCTTGGAGGGGCAGTTGAGAGTCAACCACATTGCTGTGTGGCTCTGGAGTCACATGTAGGCCAGACCGGGGTAAGGACGGCAGATTTCCTTCCCTAAAGGGAACCAGATGGGTTTTTCCGACAATGGGTCATCAGTAGATTCTTAATTCCAGATATTTTTTATTGAATTCAAATTCCACCATCTGCCATGGGCGGGATTCGAACCCGGGTCCCCCAGAACATTAGCTGAGTTTCTGGATTAATAATCTAACCGTAACACCACTGGGCCATCGCCTTCCCACAAGTTTAAGGAGAGTTAGATACAGTTTACAAATTGAAATATAATTTGCCATGAATTTTCATAGAATTACATAGTTGAAGTTTATTTATTAGTGTCACATAAGAACATAAGAAATAGGAGCAGGAGTAGGCCATCTAGCCCTTCGAGCCTGCCCCGCCATTCAATAAGATCATGGCTGATCTGTCGTGGCTCAGTTCCACTTTCCCGCCCTCTCCCCATAACCCTTAATCCCCTCTCTTATCAAAAACCCATCAACCCGCGTCTTAAAAATATTTAGCGAGGTAGCCTCCACCACTTCAACGGGCAGAGAATTCCAGATATTCACCACCCTTTGAGTGAAGAAGTTCCTCCTCAACTCCGTTCTAAACCGCCCCCCCTTTTATCTTGAGGCTGTGCCCCCTAGTCCTGCTGTCCTTTCTGAGCGGGAAGAGTCTCTCCACCTCTATCCTATCCATCCCATTCATCATCTTATACGTCTCAATGAGATCTCCCCTCATTCTTCTAAACTCTAACGAGTACAAGCCTAGTTTATTCAGCCTCTCCTCATAGCTCAACCCCCTCAACTCCGGCATCAGCCTAGTAAACCTCCTCTGCACTCCCTCCAAGGCCAAAATATCCTTGCGTAAGTACGGCGCCCAAAACTGCACACAGTACTCCAGCTGCGGTCTCACCAGTGCCCTATACAGCTGCAGCAAGACCTCCCTACTTTTATATTCAATCCCCCTCGCTATGAAGGCCAGCATCCCATTCGCCTTCCTGACCACCTGCTGCACCTGCAAGCTCGGTTTTTGCGACTCATGCACAAGGACCCCGAGGTCCCTCTGCACCGTCGCCTGCTGCAGTTTTTGGCCACGTAAGTAATAATCCTTCCTACCATTCTTCCTACCAAAGTGGACCACCTCGCACTTGCCAACATTAAATTCCATTTGCCATTTCCTGGCCCATTCGCCCAGCCTATCCAGATCCTTCTGCAGACTCTCCCCACCCTCCGCACAATTTGCCTTTCCACCAATCTTGGTGTCATCAGCAAATTTCGACACCCTACACTCGGTTCCCTCCTCCAGATCATCTATATAAATGGTAAATAGCTGAGGCCCCAGCACCGACCCCTGGGGCACTCCACTAGTCACCATCCACCAATCCGAATAGCACCCATTGACCCCCACTCTCTGCCTCCTATTTGACAACCAATCCTCTATCCACGCTAACACCCTACCCCCAACTCCATGTCCCCTGACCTTCTGCAATAACCTCTTGTGAGGTACTTTGTCAAACGCCTTCTGAAAATCCAGAAAGACCACATCCACCGGCTCTCCTCTATCCACCGCCCTAGACACATCCTCATAGAACTCCAATAAATTTGTCAGACACGACTTCCCCTTAACGAAACCGTGCTGCGTCTGCTCTATCAAGCAATTCCCCTCAAGATGCCTCGCTATTTCCTCCTTGATCACGGCACAAGTCAGCTTACATT
>NW_027651203.1:0-18000 GCF_965287045.1 Carcharhinus amblyrhynchos | reverse complement strand
GAACCCAAACAAGGGACAATGTTCTTTTCACTTTTCTCTCTCTGTACATTTGTAGTCAGAGAATAACATTATAGAGTGGGTAACGAAATGAGGAAAACATCAAATTGAACAACTTCAGACACAGTTTTTCTGTGGGTCTGAAAGAGCCGGGGAAGGCAGTCACTGTAAACAGGCATACAAAATGAATGATTTTGTCTAATTCGGTCAGAGATTTTTCAGAATAAGTTAATATAAATAAGGGTGTGTGAGATTCAGACCCAGCAGTAAATGAGAGCAAAACATGGTGAGGGATTGTACTGATCAGGCTGAAGGTGGAGTTTGTGATTCTGGTGTGTAATTGTCCTTAATCCAGGGTCTGTTGAATAAACTGTTGATTTCCCTACATTAATTTATCAGGAAGCAGGAATGATAACATTTGCACAAGGCAAGACCCCAGGATATCCGAACCATCACTATAATATTTAACATCGAGCACCAATGCCAAATCAACTTTTGATGAAGTTGTACAGCAGATGCATTTAAAACTTAGGTCGCTGAAGGAGCTCAGTGGTTCATATTAGGTTTCTGTCAGGACAATCCAACCAATATCACTACCCTGCCTTTTCCCCGTGACCCTGCTTCCTTTCCTTTAATACTTACTCATTTCCATTTGAAGACATTTATGAAAATGGGTTAGAAATCTGATGAATCCTTCCAACAATGGTAATAGTTTCTCTGTGGTCACTGTTCAATTTGTTTGTTGTTTTGAACATCATTTGCAAGATTCTATCGGTCTCTCTTCTTCCTGTCCAGATCCTGTCCATGCAGCTGAGGTCCTTCAAATCTAGTATGATATTCATCAATCATTTATTCACCCTATTTAACATTGTTACCTTTTTTCTCAAGTGAATGTTCTTTATTCTTTACGTGACCTCGTTCTGCTTGAAACTGAACGAAAATTTTATGAAGTTTCATCATAACTTTCTGTGTCTGATTGATTAATATTGGAGCTGGGGTTGGTGGTGGGCAGGGAGGAGTGTCTTAACTGCAAATTCCTCCAAAGATTTGCCCTAAGTGCAACCAGCAGAGAATCGTAATCACAAATTATTGAATATATTTGCTTTTGATTTTCCTGTTGACAGCTAAGACTAAATATAAATATTTCAAATAACTGACTGGAGACATTTCCAGAGCAAACTAATCACTGTTCTGTTGTTACTTGGAAATGGACCTGTGAAGGACATTGCACAAACTCAAGGCTGGAGTACTTGGCTAATAAGATAGAAGCCTGGATAGTGAGATTAATAGAATCACGATGCCAATGCATTATATTTACTGGGATAGAACATAGAACATAGAACATAGAACACTACAGCACAAACAGGCCCTTCAGCCCACAAGTTGCGCCGATCACATCATCACCTACCAACCTACAGACCTATCTATAACCCTCAATCTCATTAAACCCCATATACTCATCCAGGAGTCTTTTAAAAGACCCCAGTGAGTTCGCCTCCACCACCACTGACGGCAGCCGATTCCATTCACTCACCACCCTCTGAGTGAAAAACTTACCCCTAACATCACTTCTGAACCTCCCTCCCCGCACCTTAAATCTGTGTCCTCTCGTAGCGACCATTTCAAACCGGGGAAATAGCCTCTGAGAGTCCACCCTATCTATTCCTCTCAACATTTTGTAAACTTCTATCAGGTCGCCTCTCAACCTTCGTCTCTCCAGGGAAAAGAGTCCCAGCTCCCTCAACCTAACTTCATAAGGCATGCCTCCCAGTCCAGGCAACATCCTTGTAAATCTCCTCTGCACCCTTTCAATAGCTTCTACATCCTTCCTATAGTGAGGCGACCAGAACTGCGCACAATACTCCAAATGAGGCCTGACAAGGGTCTTATAAAGTTCCAGCATTACCTCCCGACTCCTAAACTCAATCCCTCGATTAATGAAGGCCAGTACACCATACGCCTTCTTGACCACCTCCTCCACCTGCGAGGCCGATTTAAGAGTCCTGTGGACCCGGACCCCAAGATCCTTCTGCTCCTCAACACTACTCAGACTTCTGCCCTTGATAGTGTACTCGTTCATCCCGTTGGTTCTGCCAAAATGGACGACTACACATTTATCCGCGTTGAAGTCCATCTGCCACTTCTCCGCCCAGTCCTGCATCCTATCTATGTCCTGCTGCAACTTTTGCCATCCTTCCAGATCATCCACAACACCACCGACCTTCGTGTCATCAGCGAACTTACTTTCATGGCGAAAAACTGCAGCATGCGACGGTGCAGAGGGACCTCGGGGTCCTTGTGCATGAGTCGCAAAAACCCAGTCTGCAGGTGCAGCAGGTGGTCAGGAAGGCGAATGGGATGCTGGTCTTCATCACGACGGGGATTGCATATAAAAGTAGGGAGGTCTTGCTGCAGCTGTATAGGGCATTGGTGAGGCCGCAGCTGGAGTACTGTGTGCAGTTTTGGTCGCCGCACTTACGCAAGGATATTTTGGCCTTGGAGGGAGTGCAGAGGAGGTTTACGAGGCTGATACCGGAGTTGAGGGGTTTGAGCTATGAGGAGAGGCTGAATAAACTAGGCTTGTACTCGTTAGAGTT
The DNA here is from genome assembly GCF_965287045.1 of Carcharhinus amblyrhynchos. Classification (NCBI taxonomy): domain Eukaryota; kingdom Metazoa; phylum Chordata; class Chondrichthyes; order Carcharhiniformes; family Carcharhinidae; genus Carcharhinus; species Carcharhinus amblyrhynchos. The sequence goes on along the minus strand of NW_027651203.1, from coordinate 15,406 downwards.
TAGAAGAATGAGGGGAGATCTCATTGAGACATATAAGATGATGAATGGGATGGATAGGATAGAGGTGGAGAGACTCTTCCCGCTCAGAAAAGACAGTAGGACTAGAGGGCACAGCCTCAAGATAAAGGGGGGGCGGTTTAGAACAGAGTTGAGGAGGAACTTCTTCACTCAAAGGGTGGTGAATCTCTGGAATTCTCTGCCCGTTGAAGTGGTGGAGGCTGCCTCGCTAAATATTTTTAAGACGCGGGTTGATGGGTTTTTGATAAGCGAGGGGATTAAGGGTTACGGGGAGAGGGCGGGAATGTGGAACTGATCCACTTCAGATCAGCCATGATCTTATTGAATGGCGGGGCAGGCTCGAAGGGCTAGATGGCCGACTCCTGCTCCTATTTCTTATGTTCTTATGTTCTGATTTTCATATTTACATCTGACCCTGACATTGATATTATCCTTATTACAGAGTCTCAGAATCAGGGAACGTCTGTCAATATCATGGCTGAAGGTTCAAACAGGGGAGAATGTTCAATATCTCCAACAAGAATGAGATTGGACACAGGTAGGATCACAAAAAATACAGATCTAATTTCTGTCTTTGCTGCTCACACAGGAAGAGGGAACAGGACAGGGACTGAGTAGAAATTGGGAGTGAGGCACCATCTAGAGCGGGGTGATCCAAAGTTCAGCCCAGGGGCCGGGTGTGATTTGTGAATCTCCTCTGTGTCCCCGGAGGCAGTTTTCAAATTGTTGTCAAACAGCTGAGTTCACATTCAAATTTGGACATTGTAAGGTTGACAAAGGGTGACTCGAGCAGAGTGTTCCTGAGTAACAGTGAGAGACGTGGGCCACAGAAATAGGAGTGATAGTGGTTGGAGATTCTGTTGTCAGGGGAATAGACAGATTCTTCTACAGCTCTGGCACATCACGAATGGTAAGTTACCCCCTCGTACCAGAGGAAAGAATATCCTGGAACTGGTGGGATTGTCTTTGAGAAGGAGGAAAGACCAAAAAGATCCATGTTTTGAAGTAGTGACACAGATGGAAAGACGTTCATAGAGCAGCTGTTAAAACTGAAGCACTGGAATGAAAAACAAAGCATGAGTTAGTGATACCGGGATTATTCTGTACTGGGTCAGGTCAGGAGGGAAATAGGAGGCTGGGTCAATGTGAAACTGCAAGGCTGGAACAGGAGTGGGATTTCTCATTCTCGGCTTCAGAAGGAAGGGCCCCAGCGTCTGTACCATGAACCCATCAAGGACAATGGAAAGATAAGTGGAAAAGGGAGAACAAACAATTCATACGAACATCTGAAATAGGAGCAGAAGGAGGCCGTTCGGCCCCTTCATCACTTCTGCTGTTCAATGGGATCATCACTGATCTATTTGTGTTTCAAAATCAACAGCCTCTGAAAGAAAAAACTCATCATCTCTGACCTAAAAAGACAACTTTGTTTTAAATAGTGTCCTGGACGTACCCACAAGGGGAAACATCCTTTCCATGTCCTCTGTGTCAATGCCGGATTTTATAGACTTCAATCAAGTCACTGCTCACTTTTCTGGAATCTGAAGGAAACAAGCCCAGTCTGTCTCGTGTTTCCTCATAAGATAACCCGCTTCTTCTGGGTATCAATCCAGTTAACTTCCTTTCAATAGCATCTAATACACGAATTGTTAAATAATGAGCTCGTTAACTAGGCACAGTATTCATCAAGTCATTTAGTCAGAGGTTTACAGCATGGAAACAGGCCCGTCGGCCCAGCTTCTCCATGGCAGCCTTTTTTTTAAACCAGTAAGCTGGTCCCAATTGCCTGTGTTTAGCCCATATTCCAATACCCATCTTACCCATGTAACTTCTCAATGTTTTTTAAAAGACAACATTGTATCTGACTCTATTAACACCTCTGGCAGCTTGTTCCAGACACTCTCCACCCTTTGTGGAAAATACTGCCCCTCTGGTCTGTTTTGTATCTTTCCCCTCTCACCCTAAGCCTATGGCCTCTAGTTTTAGACTCCCCCACCCCCTACATTTGGGAAATGTTGTTGACTGTCTACCTTATCTATGCCTCTCATTAATTTACACTCTGTATAATATGTCCCCTCAGCCTCCTACACTCCAGGGGAAAAAGTCCCAGCTTATCCAGCCTCTCCTTATAACTCAAACCATCAAGTCCCAGGAGCATCCTAGTAAATCTTTTCTGCACCCTTTCTTGTTTAAAACTATCATTTCTAGAATAGGGTGACCAGAACTGTACACAGTATTCCAAGTGTGGCCTTCCCAATGTCTTGTACAACTTCGACAAGACGTCCCAACTCCTGACCAATGAAACCAAACATGTGGAATGTCTTCTTCACCACTCTGTGACTTCACTTCTGAGGAGCTGTGAGCCTGTTCCCCAAGATCTCTTTGTTCTGTAACTCACTAACACCCTACCATTAACTGAGTAAGTCCTGCCCTAGTTCAGTCTATCAAAATGCATCAACTCGCATTTATCTAAATTAAACTCCATCTGCTGTTCATCAGCCGTTTGAGATGTGGTCTTCCCAATTCCCTGTAAAACTGAAGCGTAATATCCTTTTATCTTCAAGTCCCCTCAAAATAAAGGACGATATTCCATTAACCTTAATTACTTGCTGTACCTGCAAATTATTTTTTTCTGACTCATGCACTAGAGCACCCAAATCCAAATGCATCAGAATTCTGCAGCCATTCTCCTGTTTTGTAATTCTGCTTATTTTATTCTCCCTGCCAAAGCAAACAGATTCACATTCTCCCACAGAATACTCCATCTGTCAGTTTTACTCACCAATGCACAACTTCCTTGTATCCCCTTCACAATAACTTTTTCTACTGATGTTTGTATCATCTGTAAATTTAACCTTGATGCCATTGCTTCTCTCAACTATTTCATTCATTAAAAAAAAATAACAAGTTGATGTCACATCATAGACGCTTGCAGCATTCCACTTGTCCCAGCCTGCCAATCAGATAAAGCATCCATTCATAATTACTGTTTTCTACCAGTCAGCCAATCTTCAATCAATACTATTATGTTAATCCCTGCACTGTCATCTTTCATTTTCCACAAAACTTGTCCCTGGAATCCACGTGCAGCATGTCTACAGACTCCTCTTTATCCTTCAAAGAACAGCAAGAAGTCTCACAACACCAGGTTAAAGTCCAACAGATTTATTTGGTAGCAAAATCCACTAACTTTCAGAGCACCGCTCCTTCATCAGGCAACTGGGATTTCAGTTCACAAACAGGGCATATAAAGACACAAACTCAATTTACAAAATAATGGCTGGAATGTGAGTCTCCACAGGCAATCAAGTCTCAAAGGTACAGACAGTGTGAGTGGAGAGAGGATTAAGCACGGATTAAAGAGATGTGTACTGTCTCCAGCCAGGACAGTTAGTGAGATTTTGCAAGTCCAGGCAAGTCATGGGGTTACAGAGAGTGCGACATGGACCCAGTATCCTGGTTGAGGCCATTCTCGTGTGTGGAACTTGGCTATCAGTCTCTGCCCAGTGACTCTGCGTTGTTGTGTGTCATGAAGGCCGCCTTGGAGAACACTTATCCGAAGATCAGAGACTGAATGCCCGTGACCGCTGAAGTGTTCACCAACAGGAAGAGAACAGTCTCGCCTGGTGATCGTTGAGAGATGTTTATTCATCCTTTATTGTAGCATCTGCATGGTCTCCCCAGTGTACCATGCCTCGGGACATCCTTTCCTGCAGCGTATCAGGTAGACAACATTGGCCGAGTTACAGGAGTATGTACCGTGTATCTGGTGGATGGTGTTCTCACGTGTGATGATGGTATCCGTGTCAGTGATCCGGCATGTCTTGCAGAGGTTGCCGTGGCAGGGTTGTGTGGTATTGTGGTCACTGTTCTCCTGAAGGCTGGGTAGTTTGCTGAGGACAGTGGTTTGTTTGAAGGCAGGAAGTGGGGGTGTGGCTACTTTCAAAGAAGACCAATGAATTAATTAAGCACAATTTCCCTTTCCATGCTGACTCTCCCAGGTTTCCTTGAGTTTCTCTGTGTCCAGGCACAATCTTCTTAATGATCGATTTGAGTGCTTTATCTGTGACAGAACTCAAAGTAACTGGCCTAGAGTATCTTTTTTTAACCTCCATCCCTATTGAATACACGGGTTAAATTTATCAGGTTTTCAGCCTGATGGAACCGTTTCACAAACTAGGGAATTTTCGAAAATTAACACCAATGTATCCAGTACCTCATTACCCATCTCTTTGTGATCCAAGGATGAATGCCATCTCGATCTGGAGATCTGTCAGCCTCAGCTCTAGCAGTTTGCTCAGTACCATCCTTCTCGTGATTGCAATTTCATCAAATTTCTTTCCTAATCACTGTCCTACAGATATTACTGAATGCTTCTGTATCCTCTAGAGTGTAGACAACAGCAAATTGTGTTCACTTCATCTGCTAGTTCATTATTATCTGCTAGTGTCTCCCAACTGTCACTCTCCACAGGGCCAGCACCAACTGTACCGACTCTCTTCCTGTTTGAATACTTGTAAAAACTCCTACTATCAACTTTCACCATTTTTACCGGCTACCTGTTTATTTCAGTGGACAACACAAGTCTTAGACCCATTCTTCAGCCTCAACCTGGTTCTTGTCAGGCAACATCTTTTACACTCTTGCTCTTTACTGCAGTGAACAGTGTCATTCCCCCTCACTAAATTCTTTTGGAACAAAGTGTCCGGCTATTTCTCTCCCTGCCTGATGTTGCACAGTGTCTTCAGTTCAGCTTCCAGATCAGTAATCCTGATACGAATTTCCTCCAGCTGCTTATACTTTTCCTGACAAATACATCAGCAAATCGCCTTGTAATCCAAAAGCTCCCACATTTCCACAGCTGCAACGTAGCACCAGTGGTGCCTTTGCTATTTATGTTATTTACTTAAATTGATTGCTCATTTAATTAACTTAGAATAATTCCTATATCTCCCACACCTCTCTCCCATGCACTGAAATCCCACTTGAAGCTAATTTGCTGCTCTCGGTCACCGTCTTACTCTGGTGTAGTTATGTATCCCTTACACCCCTTTTACACAATACAAAATTAATATAGATACTGTTACCTGGAAAGAACAGCAATGAGTGAAACAAACATATTTCGAGAGCATGAAATGAAACTTGCAGTGGTATTAAATCAACACTTATTTTTTTGGTTACATTTGGGAACAGACGGTGGTCAGTAATAATGTAGACCCTGTGAAAACTGATAATAGTGATATTGTCGGTGAAAATATGGAAATGGGGATATGTCAAATGCCAAATTTGCATCAGAATTTACAGTGAATTAGGGAATAACATGCCAGACATCTCCAGGAATCTAATGATGAATCAGAGATGAGGTTCATTCCAGTGTTTTAAACAAAGTCGGTGAGGCATTTTTCTCAGATTCATTATAGAGGTTTGAGCCTTGTTGGTGAAGCCAGTATTTATTACCCATCTTATCTTCCCTTGAAAGGTGGTGATGAGCTGCTGCTGACTTGAACCTTTGCAGTCCATGTGGTGCAGGTAGACCCACAGTATATTAGGAAGGGAGTCCCGGGATTTTGAAAGAAGTGGGATATCAGTCCAAGTCAGGAACTTTCATGTGGTCCTGTTCCCATACATATGCCACCTTGCTGGTGGTAAAGGTCATGGGCTTGGAAGTTGCAATAGTTTGCCAATCAAGCATGTTGTTTTGTCGTTAATAGTATTGAGTTTATTGCGTGTGAATGGAGTTGGTTTCTTCTGGGCAAGAGATGAATATTCCATCACTTTACTGACTTGTGCATTTTAAACAGTGAACGGGCTTTAGGGAATTGGGAAATGAGAAATATCTGCTGCAGAATTCCCAGCCTCTTACCTGCCCTTATAGCCACAGAATTTATATTGTTTGTCAAGTTCAGTTTTGTCTCAATGGTAACCCAGGGAATATGGTCAGTGGAAGATTCAGTGATAGTAATTTTGTTGAATGCCATGGGGAGATGATTAGATTCTCTGCTGTTGGCAATGCTCGTTGTGTGGCAGTTGTCTGGTGTTAATGTTACCTGCTATTTATCTGTCCATGCCTGGATACAGTCTTGTTCCTGTTGTATAGGGACAGATAGCTCAATTGTACAGCACCTCACTCCCTTAGCCACCAATGCATAAGAACATAAGAAATAGGAGCAGGAGTAGGCCATCTAGCCCTTCGAGCCTGCCCCGCCATTCAATAAGATCATGGTTGATCTGAAGTGGATCAGTTCCACATTCCCGCTTTCTCCCCATAACCCTTAAGACCCTTGTCTATCAGAAACTTATCTACCCGTGATATTCAATGAGGTAGCCTCCACCACTTCAATGGGCAGAGAATTCCAGAGATTCACCATCCTCTGAGAGAAGAAGTTCCTCCTCAACTCCGTTCTAAACTGAACACCCCCCCCCTCCTTATTTTGAGGCTGTGCCCTCTTGTTCCAGTTTCCTTTTTAAGTGGAAAGTATCTCTCTACCTCTATCCTATCTAGCCCCTTCATATTCTTATATGTCTCTATAGATCACCCCTCAGTCTTCTAAACTCCAACGAGTACAGGCCCAATCTACTCAATCTCTCCTCAGAAGCGAACCCCTCATTTCCGGTATCAACCTGGTGAACCTTCTCTGTACTCCCTCCAAGGCCAAAATATCCTTTTGCAAATAAAGGGACCAAAACTGCACACAGTACTCCAGCTGCGGCTTCACCAGTGCCCTGTACAGTTGCAGCAAGACCTCCCTGCTTTTATATTCTATCCCCCTCGCTATAAAGGCCAGCATCCCATTCGCCTTCTTGATCACCTGCTGCACCCACAGACTGGATTTTTGCGATTCATGCACAAACCCCCAGGTCCCTCTGCACCGTAGCATGTTGTAATTTTTCACCATTTAAATAATAATCCATTTTAATACTATTTCTTCCAAAGTGGATAACCTCACACTTGGCAACATTATACTCCATCTGCCAGGCCCTCGCCCACTCACTTAGCCTATCCAAATCTCTCTGCAGACTCTGTGTCCTGCACACAATTTGCTTTTCCACTCATCTTTGTGTCTTCAGCAAACTTTATTACCCGACACTCAGTCCCCTCCTCCAGATCGTCTGTGTACATGGTAAATAGTTGAGGCCCCAGCACCGATCCCTGCGGCACTCCACTAGTCACCAACTGCCAATCAGAAAAAGCACCCATTTATTCCAACTCTCTGCTTCCTATTAGACAGCCAATCCTCAATCCACGCTAACACCTTACCCCCAACTCCGTGCACCTTAATTTTCTGCAGCAACCTTTTGTGAGGCACCTTATCAAATGTCTTCTGGAAATCTAAAAACACCACATCCACCTGTTCCCCTCTGTCAACCGCACTAGTCACATCCTCATAAAAATCCAGTAAATTCGTCAAACACGACTTCCCCTTCATGAATCCGTGCTGTGTCTGCTTGATCGAACTATTCCCTTCCAGTGCAATATATCCAATATATGCACAGTGACAGTAATATGTATCATTCACAGGAGGAACTGCAGCAACCCACCAAAGCTCCTTCAACATTTCCCAATCCATGATCTCTGTCACCCTTGAGGGACAAGGGCAGCAGATATATGGGAAGGCCACTAAATGCAAGTTTCCCTCCAATGGCAGTTCAGGAAAGAAAACAAATTCAAACCTTACCAGCAACTCCCACATCCAGTGAACAATTAAAAAAAAATGTTGGTTTTATATTTGGAATTGATAGCCTCTTTTAACAATGGATCTTTATGGATTTGGGGCTAAGTTTGTTACAGGGGTACGGTCAGATATACTTTCACTGAATGTTTCTGTGTTCCCAGAAGGTGTTTGATAATATGGTTCACAGGGGGCTTCAGTTGCTTCTTGTAAAGTGAAGTGTAACAACATGGATAGAAACTCATTGACATGTTTAATTTTCTCCATTTGTGTTCACAGATCCAAACCCCACAATCCCTGAGTTCCTGACAAACTGTGATGAATATCAACTGTTCAAATTGACAAAATTCTACCGGGACAGACTAGAGCAGGCGATGGAAGGAGGAGTGGATGGAATCAGCTCATTGTTAACATACGAGAGGATTTTCACTGAACAAGAGCATGGGGTAAGTGGGAGGGACACAGAATGCATGATTTCAATCAGTGCAGGACTTTCAGGATATATTGACAAATGATGGTAAAAGAACAGGTTCTGTCCAGATAATCTTCGAGTGTACACGGAATCACAAGCTGCACTGATAATGGAGTTATTGACGAATAATATTCCTGTCTGTAAGTCTACACTCACCCCCCCCGGGGACAGGGGCTCGGCTGGACTCGCCCCCCCCGGGGACAGGAGCTCGGCTGCACTCGCCCCCCCCGGGGACAGGAGCTCGGCTGCACTCACCCTGCCCGGGGACAGGAGCTCGGCTGGACTCACCCCCCCCGGGGACAGGAGCTCGGCTGCACTCACCCCGGGGACAGGAGCTCGGCTGCACTCACCCCGGGGACAGGAGCTCGGCTGCACTCGCCCCCCCCGGGGACAGGCCCCCCCCGGGGACAGCGGCTCGGCTGCACTCACCCCGGGGACAGGAGCTCGGCTGCACTCACCCCGGGGACAGCGGCTCGGCTGCACTCGCCCCCCCCGGGGACAGGGGCTCGGCTGCACTCACCCCGGGGACAGCGGCTCGGCTGCACTCGCCCCCCCCGGGGACAGGGGCTCGGCTGCACTCGCCCCCCCCGGGGACAGCGGCTCGGCTGCACTCATCCCGCAGCTTATTGGGATATTGCTGGATACACAAACTGGAGATCTGGTCTCAAAATCCAGAAATCCACTCAGGTGCTTGTGTAAACCAGTGTTAAAGGAACCCTTATGAGATCGGAGCTTTAAAACACCATGGAACATGCTTTGACATTAATATTCGAGTTTCGTCAAAACTGACTAGTTTTGTGAAAGCCCTTTCTAAAGTCATAGAGATTTTCAGCATGTAAACAGGCCCTTCGGCCCAGCTTATCCATGCTGCCCCACTTTTAACCCCAAAGCTAGTTCCAATTGCCCCTGTTTGTTCCATATCCCTCCATACCCATCTCGTGTAACTCCCAATGACTTTTAAAATACAAAGTTGTACCCACCTCTACTACTGCCTCTGGCAGCTTGTTCCAGACACACACCATCCTCTGGACCCCTTTGTATCTCTCCCCTCTCACCTTAAACTATGCGCTCTAGTTTAATCTCCTCTACCTTTTGGAAATGATGTTGACTATCTCACTGATCTGTGCCCCTCATTATTTTATAGACCTCTATAAGATCACCTCTCAGCCTTCTATGCTCCAGAGGAAAACAACTCCCAGTCTATCCAACCGCTCCTTGCAACTCGATCCATCAAGTCCAAGTAGCGTCCTAGTAAATATTTTCTGCACTCTTTCTAGTTTAATAATATACTTCCTATAATAGGATGACTAGAACTGGATACGTTATCCCAAGTGTGGCCTTATCAATATCTTGTACAACTTGAAGACATCCCAACTCCTGTATTCAATGTTCTGACTAATGAAACCAAGCATGCCGAATGCCTTCTTCACCACTCTGTCTGCTTTCAAGGAGCTATGAACTTGTGCCTCTAGATCTCTTCGTTCTGTAACTCTCTCCAATGCCCTATCATTAACTGAGTAAGTCCTGTCCTGGTTCAATCTACCAAAATGCATCACCTTACATTTATCTAAATTAAACTCCATCTACCATTTGTCAGCCCACTGGCTGTTACAATGCTAGATAACTGTCTTCACTGTCTGCCATGCCACCAATCTTGATGTCATCTGCAAACTTACTAACCATGCTGACTAAGTTCTCATCCAAATCATTAAGATGAATGACACATAACAGTACACCCAGCACTGATCCCTGAGGCACATCACAAGTCACAGGCTTCCAGTTTGAAAAACAGCCCAATACAACCACCCTCTGTCATCAAGCCAATTTTGGATCCATTTAGATACCTCACCGTGGATCCCGTTAGATTTAACCTTATGCAGTAACCTACCATGCAGTACCTTGTCAAAGACCTTACTAAAGTCCATGTAGACAACATCAACTGCACTTCCCTCATCTACCTTCTTGGTTACTCCTTCAAAAAACTCAGTCAAATTTGAGAGACATGATTTTCCACTCACAAAACCATGCTGCCTGTCCTCTATCAGTCATTGTGTCTCTAAATGTCTGTAGAATCTGTCTTTCAAAATATCTTCAAACAACTTCCCGATGACAGATGTGAGGTTCACCGGCCTCTAGTTTCCAGACTTTTCTCTTCGGCCCTTCTTAAACAAAGGCACAACATTTGCCACCCTTCAATCTTCAGGCATCTTACCTGTGATTTTAGCTGAGGAAACCTGTTTTCCTGACTCAAGCTGGCCTGTATGTGGATCCACAAATGTGTTTGACTACTCACTGCCCTCTGAAATGGTCTAGAAAAAGAGGCAAAACAGCTTAATTTCTCCAATCAAGGATGTCTTGGCAGCACGATTACTGACTGAACTGTCCAGGCTGAACTAGTGGCGATTCACTTGTTTATGACAGTGTTGGTAAGACTCAGCGCACAGTCTGTGTTGGAGATGAAGTACCTTCTTTACACTGAGGAGTGGGTGTGGTGTTGTGCGATGCTATGTCCCTGTGAAATGTGCTAGATTATCAGGTGCAGCATTGCTTATCACCTCAATCTATTCAATAATAACATCACACATCCATCACTCCACCATTATAATCAAACCAGAGGCCTAACCCTGGCTCAATGAGTTGTGTAGATGAGTGTTATGATGGCCAGAAAGGACATGGGAGATGGTCATTAAATCTCCTGCTGGCTTTTTAAAGTACAAACTTTCTGTTTGAGCGGAGGCTTTAGCCGGACTGCTGGTTCTGGGATTCAGACTTGCTGTAAGTTGTGATTGCTGTTCTTCCTTTTGATTTTCAATAAATGGTTTCTGGTGATGGGGAAGTGGATTTGGAGGCTTACTGCATTGGTGATGAGGACTCGCCTCTGTGGACGACTACATTCATCAAGTAGCTTCAGTAATGAAAAGGAAATATGTTTGTTTTTGGGAAACCTGAGCCCTATGATAAGAGTGTACAGAGAGCATGCATTACTAATTTCATGTCAGCAACATTGAAGGAGATGAAAAACAAATGTAATATTGTTGAGAGCATGCGAGGCCCTGACATTCAGTATGATTTAAAAAGTTTGACCTTGCTGCAGTCATGTTCCTGACTTAAACTATTGATGGACTAGTAGACCGAGGGAAAAACCTCCATGACCCGAATGCCTCTGTTGTACTCCAGAGATACCACTTCAACGTGGCTGAGAAACCTGTCGGGAACCTATCACCCAATTCCTGTCTGGATGATGAAAATTAGCAGAACATTTGTGAAATCTTGCTGCCTCGAGATGAATTGTGGTGATACAGATTGGTCTGCAGCATCAATAATCTAACTAGACCAAAAGAAGCTGTTGGTATAACTCAGTCTGGATTCACAACAAGTAATTCCAATAACCTAATGTGAGAATAAAGCAGACGAGGTGCTCAGGAACTACAAGGGGCATCAGGCAGCAAAGTCATCCAACTGGGGAGATTGTCATTGTGTAAACAGTCTTTAATAGAGAGGGCTTGTGTAAACCAGGTGTTAAAGGACCCTTTGTGAGATCGGAACTTTAAAAGACCATCAACGAAAGGCAGTGATGACCCTAGGAGTGTTGGGGAACATGTGCCAGAGAGTTGTGGATGCCAGACAATAAATGATTACAAGTACAGCCAAAGGGCACAGCCAAGGTGAAATTACAGGAATCGGTAAAACGTGTGCTGCCTAGTGAAGAAACCATGGCCAATACCTGACCGTACCATGCTGCTATTCCTTCTTCCAGAGTCAGAGATATACAAGGGAATCACATCACCACAACAAAGGCTGCCCTCGTCATTATAGAATTACTGGGAAATGGCTAACCTCGAAGAACAAAAACAGGAACAGGCCTTTCGACCCTCCGAGCCTGCACCGACCATGCTGCCCGACTTAACTAAATCCGTCTATGGTTCCAGGGAACCATATCCCTCCGTTCCCATCCTATTCATGTATTTGTCAAGATGTCCCTTAAATCACTATCGTATCTGCTTCCGCTACCTTCCCCCCCCAACAGGGAGTTCCAGGCACCCACCACCCTCTGTTAAAAAACTTGCCTTGTACATCTCCTTTAAACCTTGCCCCTCACACCGTAAACCTGTGCCCCCTAGTAATTGACTCTTCACCCTGGGGAAAAAAGCTTCTGATGATCCACTCAGTTCATGCTCCTCATAATCTTGTAAACTTCTATCAGATCATCACTCCAGTGAGAAGAAAGTTTCTCCAACCTTTCCTCATAGCTAATGTCCTTCACACCAGGCAACACCCTGATGGTAAATCTTTTCTGAACCCTCTCCAAAACCTCCATATCCTTCTGGTAGTGTGGCGACCAGAATTTAACACAATATTCCAGCTAAGATTCTATAACATGACTTGCCGATTTTTAAACTCAGTGCCCCAGGCGGTAAAGGCCAGTGTGCCGTATGCTGCCTTGATTACCTTCTCCATCTGCATTGCCACTTTCAGTGACCTGTGTAACTGTACACTCAGATCCCTTTGCCTATCAATACTCCGAAGGGTCCTGCCATTTACTGTGTATTTCCTTTCTGTATTAGACATCAAAAATGCATTACCTCACACTTGTCCAATTTAAACTCCATCCGCCACCTCTCCGCCCAAGTCTCCAACCGATCTATATCCTGCTATATTCTCTGATGTTCCTCATCGCTATCCACAAATCCATCAACCTTTGTCTCGTCAGCAAACTTACTAATCAAACCAGTTACATTTTCCCCCAAATCATTTATATATATATGGCAAAGTTCCCAGCACTGATCTCTGACTACCGCCAGTTGTCACAGCCCTCCTTTCAGAAAGGTACCCTTCCACTGCTAATCCTCTGTCTTTGACTGAGCCAGTTTTGTATCCACCTTGCCAGCTCACCTCTGATCCCATGCATCTTCACCTTTTGCACCCGTCTGCCATGAGGGACCTTGTCAGAGACCTTACTGAAGCCCATAGAGACAACATGCCCTATCCTCATCAATCATCTTCGTCACTTCCTCAAAAAACTCGATCTAGTTAGTGAGACACGGCCTCCCCGTCACAAGTACGTCCGCTTATTTCCAAGTGGGAATAAATCCTGTTTTGAAGATTCCTGTCCAGTAATTTCCCTACCACTGCTGGACATCATAATGGATAGCCATAATGGGCATTTGATACATCCTTAGCTGGTCTCCGTTACAGGAGAACAGACGCACAAACAAGCTAACCTGCACATCTTTGGACAGTGGGAGGAATCCGGAGCATCTGGAGGAAACCCACACAGACATTAGGAGAATGTGCAAACTCCACACAGACAGTGACCTAAGCCAGGAATCGAATACAGGCCCCTGGAGCTGTGAAGCAGCAGCGCTAACCACTGTGCCAATGTGCTGTCCCATCGCGTTGGACACTGAAGGACAGACAACTAATCACATGATTTCTAGTTCAGTTGATTCACATTTGTTTATTGATAATTATTGGAATGAGATTTTAAGAGAATTTTCAGTCCGTGTTTATTATAGAACATAGAACATAGAACATAGAACATTACAGCGCGGAACAGGCCCTTCGGCCCACAATGTTGCGCCGACCAGTCTTATTTTAAAAAAAAACATTGACCCACTAATCTAAACCACTCCTTTTTCGTCCATAAACCTATCCACCAATCTCTTAAACGCCCCCAAACTAGGCGCATTTACAACTGCAGCAGGCAGGGCATTCCAGTCCCTCATGGATCAGGACTCGTCCCAGTGACTGATTTCTGAGCTGAAAACAACTGGGAAATCCCATCACTGAGCAGATCCTTTCCTTCTCATTCTCAGTGTTTATCTTTCACTCTGTGTCTCATTATTCTTCATTATTATTCTTCATAGAAAGTCACTGAGCTCATGGATAAGGGAAACCGGGCGGACAGTTCCAAACTTCTCCTCAGTCTGGTGATGGGAAAAGGATCTCGGGCTCGAAGGGTGATGTGGGAATCCTTTGTGAGAATGCGTCACGGAGTCCCAAAGCTGGATAAAATACTGAAAGAAATACAGGAGCTTGGTACGGTAAAATCACAGTGAATTCAATTTCCCATTTAAACACTGCCGATATCACTGTAATATTACACAGAGCTTTTTTCATGGAAGTTCATTTATTTAAACAGGTGCTGATCCGTTTGATTATATGGACATCGCACGTGGTTTATCTGAATTATCCAGTAACCTGAAAGGTAAGAGAGGAAATGGAGATAATAAACTATTTCACTTCTGAGAATCTGAATGATTGGAGCCTTTTTTAAGAGATTGTGAAAATCTGGGATAGTGAAAATTAAAGACTGTGGAAATTGGGTAGAGCATGATTCAGTTTTATCATTAATACTCAACCATACATAGTTTCAAATTACAATTCATATCATCTCTCGTTTTTTTTCCCAAAATTATGTGATTAATGCATCTTTTCACTTAATCCAGCTGTTAATTGCTATTAATTCTGAAGTCTTGTACACACCCGGTCGAAACCCGGTACTGTGTGAATCTCAGTACAGAGTTCCTGTGTGTCTGGATGTTCTAACTAACAGAAAGAAAAGATTGGGGGTAAACTGGTGTTTTTTTCTGGTTGGCGATCAATGACTAGTGTGCCTCAGGGTTGAGACTGCAATTGTTTATGATTTACAGTGATGATTTTGAGTTGTATGTCAAAATTGGCAGATGACACTAGGGTGAGTAGCAGAGAAAAGTGTGCAGAGGCTGATGAAAGTGTACAATGTAATATAGATAGTGTAAGTGAGTGGGCGAGGCTCTGGCAAATGGAGTACAATATTGATAAATGTGACGTCACCCATTTTGGTAGGAATAACAGTAAAATGGATTATTATTTAAATGGTAAAAAATTGCAGCATGCTGCTGTGCAGAGGGACCTGGCTGTCACTGTGCAAGAACTCAAATGTAATTTTGTCCTTCATTGATAGACGGATGGAGTTTAAAAACAGGGAGGCTATGTTGCAGCTGCACCAGGTGCTGGTAGGTTCACACCTGGAGTACTGTGTATAGATTTGGTTTCCTTCCTAGATAAAGATATACTGACACGAGAGGGGGCACCGTCAGCTCTGTGCCAGAGATCAGTGCGGAGCTGTATAAATTATTACAATGTGCATTTGAATCTGCTTAAAAGTCATTAGCAAGCCCAGCACTGAAATTTCCAGGCCCGTTAGCCCCTCGCCCTGTCACCACCTCACTTCAGGAGTTGTTCACTCCAACAGGATTTTGTA
>NW_027651202.1:0-18023 GCF_965287045.1 Carcharhinus amblyrhynchos | reverse complement strand
TCTAAATCTTACAATTCACCGTCCCAATCAGTTCCGATGTTGTGATCACTCTTTCCACTCTGGGTGTAATTCACTCCTCCCACCGCTAGAGGCGCTCTTTCTCCCCTTCTCTGTTATTCACTCCTCCCACCGCTAGTGGCGCTCTCCCTCCCTGTCATTCACTCCTCCCACCGCTAGTGGCGCTCTCTCTCCCCTCCCTGTCATTCATTCCTCCCACCGCTAGTGGCGCTCTCTGTTTCTCCCCTTCCCTGTCATTCACTCCTCCCACCGCTAAGGGCGCTCTCTCTCCTCTTCCTGTCATTCACTCCTCCCACCGCTAGTGGCGCTCCCTCCCTCCTCCCTGTCATTCACTCCTCCCACCGCTAGTGGCGCTCTCTCACCCCTCCCTGCCATTCACTCCTCCCACCGCTAGTGGCGCTCTCTCTCCCCTCCCTGCCATTCACTCCTCCCACCGCTAGTGGCGCTCTCTCTCCCCTCCCTGCCATTCACTCCTCCTACCGCTAGTGGCGCTCTCTCTCCTCTCCCTGTCATTCACTCCTCCTACCGCTAGTGGCGCTCTCTCTCCTCTCCCTGTCATTCACTCCTCCCACCGCTAGTGGCGCTGTCTCTCATCCTCCCTGCCATTCACTCCTCCCACCGCTAGTGGCGCTGTCTCTCATTCTCCCTGCTATTCACTCCTCCCACCGCTAGTGGCGCTCTCTCTCTCTCTCTCTCTCTCTCCTCCCTGTCATTCACTCCTCCCACCGCTAGTGGCGCTCTCCCCCCTTCTCTGTCATTCACGCCTCCCACCGCTAGTGGCGCTCTCTCTCCCCTTCCCTGTCATTCACTCCTCCCACCGCTAGTGGCGCTCTCTCCCCTCCCTGTTATTCACTCCTCCCACCGTTAGTGGCGCTCTCTCTCTCTCTCTCTCTTTCTCCCCCCCCACCCCGGCCATTCATTCCACCCACCGCTAGTGGCGCTCCCTCCCACCTCCCTGCCATTCAATCCTCCCACCGGTAGTGGCGCTCTCTCCCCTCCCTGCCAATCACTCCTCCCACCTGCCTGTCATTTACTCCTCCCACCGCTTGTGGCGCTCTCTCTCTCACCCTCCCTGCCATTGTCTCCTCCCCCCCACGGTGGCGCTCTCCCCTTCCCTGCCACTCACTCCTCCCACCTAGCTGCCATTCAGTCCTCCTAGCGCTAGAGGCGCTCTCTCTCTCCCCCTCCCTGCCATTCATTCCTGCCACCGCTAGTGGCGCTATCCCCCTCCCTGCCACTCTCTCCTCCCACCGCTAGTGGCGCTCCCTCCCACCTCCCTGCCATTCAGTCCTCCCACCGCTAGTGGCGCTCTCGCCCTCCCCGCCATTCACTCCTCCCAGCTCCCTGCCATTCAGTCCTCCCACCGCTAGTGGCGCTCTCCCCCTCCCCGCCATTCACTCCTCCCAGCTCCCTGCCATTCAGTCCTCCTGCCGGCGGTGGCGCTGTGTTGGGAGGTCTGGGTTTAAAGATGGCGGCGGTGGTGGCGGGGCTGGGGGAGTGAAGTTGCCCCGGGCGGGTGGGTTCGGGGTTCGCTGCTGTCCGGGGTCAGGGTTCAGGGGTCAGAGGGGATGTGTCCCCCCAGGGCCGGGCTGCCCACTGTGGCGGTGCTCTCCTACATCAACCTCCTCAACTACATGGACCGCTTCACCCTGGCAGGTCAGAGGGGGGGGGGGGGAGAGGAGGAGGGGGAGGGGGGAGGGGAGAGGAGGAGGGGGAGGGGGGAGGGGAGAGGAGGAGGGGGAGGGGGGAGGGGGGAGGAGGAGGGGGAGGGGGGGGAGGAGGAGGGGGGAGAGGGGGGAGTGGTGGGGGGGGGAGGAGGGGGGGGGAGAGGAGGGGGGGAGGGGAGGCGGGAGGGAGGGGGGGGTAGAGGAGGGGGGAGGGGGGGGAGGAGGGGGGAGTGGTGGGGGGGAGGGAGGGGGGGAGAGGGGAGGAGGAGGGGGGGGAGGGAGAGGGGAGGAGGGGGGGGGGAGGGAGAGGGGAGGAGGAGGGGGGGGAGTGGTGGGGGGGAGGGAGGAGGGGGGGTAGAGGGGGGAGGAGGAGGGGGCAGAGGGGTGGGGAGAGAGGGGGTGGGGGGGAGAGGGGGTGGGGGGGCGAGGGGACAGAGGGGTGGGGGCACTCACTGAGGACAAGAGGGGGGCAAAGGGCTGGAGGGACGGGGAGAGGGGTAAAGGGATGGGTGGGAGTGGGCAGAGGATGGTCGAGGGCAAAGAGGGGGAGGGCAGTGGGGGGGTGAGGGGGTAAGGGGGCAGTGGGGGTGTAAGAGGGTGGGGGGGTAAGGGGGCAGTGAGGGGTAAGGGGGCAGAGGGGAAGGTGAGGGGGTAAGGGGGCAGGTGGGGGGAGGGTGAGGGGTAAGGGGGCAGTGAGGGGGTAAGGGGGCGGGGGGTGGGTGAGGGGGTAAGGGGGCAGTTGGGGGGGGTTAGGAGGCAGTAGGGCTGTAAGGGGCAGGGCGAAAGGGGAGGGGGTGAGGGGGCAGCGGGGGGGTGAGGGAAAGGAGAAGGGGCTAAAGGGGAGGGGGGGGTGAGGGGGCAGCACAGCTCACTCAGCATGGGGCAGGGGAGCAGTGAGGGGGGAAAAGGGGGTACGCACTGGGGGGCAATGGGGAGAGAGCGAGTGAGGATGTAGAGGTCGGGGGGGTGACTGAAGGCAGGGGTCAGTGCTGGGGGAGAGGGTATGAGTCAGGCACGGGGGGGACAGGGAGGTGGCAGGGAGGGCAGCACAACTGTGGGGGGGTCATAGTTTCCAGTTTATTTATTTGTCCCCAGCAGGCTTACATTAACGCTGCAATGGAGTTAGTGCAGTTGGGGGGGGGAAGGAGGGGGGCAGCGGCGGGGGAGGGTGAAATGGGTCAGAGGGACAAGACACGGGCTCAGTGGGGTGCAGGCAGCAACCGCTCGGGGGTTAGGCAGTGTGATCGAGTGCCTCTGACCACCTCCTGTCTCCACATCCAGGTGTCTTAACCGATATCGAGCAGTACTTTGAGATAGGAGACAGCAGCTCAGGGTTACTGCAGACAGGTACGTAACTCTCACACGCTCCCGGGTATCTGTTATTCTATATATAAACCCCCCCCCACCGAACCCCTCGATTAGATTCCAGTCTGTAACTCACTCCCGGGTATCTGTTATTCTATATATAAACCACCCCGAATCCCTCGATTAGATTCCAGTCTGTAACTCACTCCCGGGTATCTGTTATTCTGTATATAAACCACCCCGAACCCCTCGATTAGATTCCAGTCTGTAACTCACTCCCGGGTATCTGTTATTCTATATATAAACCACCCGAACCCCTCGATTGGATTCCAGTCTGTATCTCACTCCCGGGTATCTGTTGTTCTATATATAAACCACCCCGAACCCCTCGATTGGATTCCAGCCTGTAACTCACTCCCGGGTATCTGTTGTTCTATATATAAACCACCCCGAACCCCTCGATTGGATTCCAGCCTGTAACTCACTCCCGGGTATCTGTTGTTCTATATATAAACCACCCCGAACCCCTCAATTAGATTCCAGTCTGTAACTCACTCCCAGGTATCTGTTATTTTATATATAAACCACCCCGAACCCCTCGATTAGATTCCAGTCTGTAACTCACTCCCGGGTATCTGTTATTCTATATATAAACCACCCCGATCTCCTCAATTAGATTCCAGTCTGTAACTCACTCCCGGGTATCTGTTATTCTGTATATAAACCACCCCGAACCCCTCGATTAGATTCCAGTCTGTAACTCACTCCCGGGTATCTGTTATTCTATAAATAAACCACCCCGAACCCCTCGATTATATTCCAGTCTGTAACTCACTCCCGGGTATCTGTTATTCTATATATAAACCACCCTGAACCCCTCGATTAGATTCCAGTCTGTAACTCACTCCCGGGTATCTGTTATTCTGTATATAAACCACCCTGAACCCCTCGATTAGATTCCAGTCTGTAACTCACTCCCAGGTATCTGTTATTTTATATATAAACCACCCCGAACCCCTCGATTAGATTCCAGTCTGTATCTCACTCCCGGGTATCTGTTATTCCATATATAAACCACCCCGAACCCCTCGATTAGATTCCAGTCTGTAACTCACTCCCGGGTATCTGTTATTCTATATATAAACCACCCCGAACCCCTCGATCAGATTCCAGTCTGTAACTCACTCCCGGGTATCTGTTATTCTATATATAAACCACCCCGAACCCCTCGATTGGATTCCAGCCTGTAACTCACTCCCGGGTATCTGTTGTTCTATATATAAACCACCCCGAACCCCTCGATTGGATTCCAGCCTGTAACTCACTCCCGGGTATCTGTTGTTCTATATATAAACCACCCCGAACCCCTCAATTAGATTCCAGTCTGTAACTCACTCCCAGGTATCTGTTATTTTATATATAAACCACCCCGAACCCCTCGATTAGATTCCAGTCTGTAACTCACTCCCGGGTATCTGTTATTCTATATATAAACCACCCCGATCTCCTCAATTAGATTCCAGTCTGTAACTCACTCCCGGGTATCTGTTATTCTGTATATAAACCACCCCGAACCCCTCGATTAGATTCCAGTCTGTAACTCACTCCCGGGTATCTGTTATTCTATAAATAAACCACCCCGAACCCCTCGATTATATTCCAGTCTGTAACTCACTCCCGGGTATCTGTTATTCTATATATAAACCACCCTGAACCCCTCGATTAGATTCCAGTCTGTAACTCACTCCCGGGTATCTGTTATTCTGTATATAAACCACCCTGAACCCCTCGATTAGATTCCAGTCTGTAACTCACTCCCAGGTATCTGTTATTTTATATATAAACCACCCCGAACCCCTCGATTAGATTCCAGTCTGTATCTCACTCCCGGGTATCTGTTATTCCATATATAAACCACCCCGAACCCCTCGATTAGATTCCAGTCTGTAACTCACTCCCGGGTATCTGTTATTCTATATATAAACCACCCCGAACCCCTCGATCAGATTCCAGTCTGTAACTCACTCCCGGGTATCTGTTATTCTATATATAAACCACCCCGAACCCCTCGATTAGATTCCAGTCTGTAACTCACTCCCGGGTATCTGTTATTCTATATATAAACCACCCCGAACCCCTCGATTAGATTCCAGTCTGTAACTCACTCCCGGGTATCTGTTATTCTGTATATAAACCACCCCGAACCCCTCGATTGGATTCCAGTCTGTAACTCACTCCCGGGTATCTGTTATTCTATATATAAACCACCCCGAACCCCTCGATTAGATTCCAGTCTGTAACTCACTCCCGGGTATCTGTTATTCTATATATAAACCACCCCGAACCCCTCGATTAGATTCCAGTCTGTAACTCACTCCCGGGTATCTGTTATTCTATATATAAACCACCCCGAACCCCTCGATTCGATTCCAGTCTGTAACTCACTCCCGGGTATCTGTTATTCTATATATAAACCACCCCGAACCCCTCGATTGGATTCCAGCCTGTAACTCACTTCCGCGTAACTGCGGGAGGGTCGGTGCTGAGGGAGTCCTGCACTGTGGGAGGGTCAGTGCTGAGGGAGCGCCGCACTGTGGGAGGGTCAGTGCCGAGGGGGCCCCGCACTGTGGGAGGGTCAGTGCTGAGGGGGCCCCGCACTGTGGGAGGGTCGGTGCTGAGGGAGTCCCGCACTGTGGGAGGGTCGGTGCTGAGGGAGTCCCGCACTGTGGGAGGGTCGGTGCTGAGGGAGCCCCGCACTGTGGGAGGGTCGGTGCTGAGGGAGCCCCGCACTGTGGGGAGGGTCGAGGGGAAATCTATTTCCCACAGCGAGTGGTTGGCGTTTGGAAAGTACTCCGAGAGAGTGCTGGAGGGAAGGTGCATCGAGGAATTTCGGAGGCTGTGGATCTGGAAAGTGAGAGATTCAGGGGTTACTGGGGAGCGGGTGCGGGGCTCAATTAGTGGCTACTGGTGGGAGCTAGCACTGTGGGGCTGGAGCGAATGGCCTCCACTTGTCTTGCTGCCGTTCTCCAGTTTGCTGAGTTGATGATATCTTTGCGATGGGATTATCACGTGACTCTGAGGTTTCCCCTCATGTGCTTGTCTTGTGACACTCTCTCTCACTCCTGACCCGACTCCCTCTGCTGCTAGGTGCCTCCGGCAAGAAAGGTGCAGGCCACTTGGCCCGCCGTCCCCCTGCCAGCTCCCCAAATTCCCCAACTTAAGCCAGATCCCTGTGGGATTCCCTCAGGGAAGGGGGGAGGAATCTTGTTATCTCAATCAGAGGAGATAAATCCCCAGGACCAGACAGGATATTGCCTTGAAGGAGACTCGCATCGAAATCACGGGGGGGGGAAGGGATATATTTAAAATGTCAGTATCCACGGGGTGAGGGGCTGGATGATTGGAGTTGTGGGGGGGGGCGGGTCACGTTGTTCTGTTGTTTAAATAAGGTTCCAAAAGTAATCCGGGAAATTGTAGGCCAGTAAGTTGGACGTCAGTCGTAGGTAAATTATTGGGAGGAGCAATAAGGGGATAGGATCTCCCGATATTTGGGTAGACAGGGACTTGTTAGGGAGAGTCAACGTGGCTTTGTGTGTGGTGGGTCATTTTTAACCTATCTGTTAGAGTTTTTGGAGGGGGTTACCAGGAAAGTGGATGAGGGGAAGGCGGCGGATGTTGTCTACATGGACTTCAGTAAGGCCTGTGACAAGGTGGTTAGTTAACGGAAGAACATAAGAAATAGGAGCAGGAGTCGGCCATCTAGCCCTTCGAGCCTGCCCCACCATTCAATAAGATCATGGCTGATCTGTCGTGTCTCAGTTCCACGTTCCCGCCCTCTCCCCATAACCCTTAATCCCCTCTCTTATCAAAAACCCATCAACCCGCGTCTTAAAAATATTTAGCGAGGCAGCCTCCACCACTTCAACGGGCAGAGAATTCCAGAGATTCACCACCCTTTGAGTGAAGAAGTTCCTCCTCAACTCCGTTCTAAACCGCCCCCCCTTTATCTTGAGGCTGTGCCCCCTAGTCCTACTGTCCTTTCTGAGCGGGAAGAGTCTCTCCACCTCTATCCTATCCATCCCATTCATCATCTTATACGTCTCAATGAGATCTCCCCTCATTCTTCTAAACTCTAACGAGTACAAGCCTAGTTTATTCAGCCTCTCCTCATAGCTCAACCCCCTCAACTCCGGTATCAGCCTAGTAAACCTCCTCTGCACTCCCTCCAAGGCCAAAATATCCTTGTGTAAGTACGGCGCCCAAAACTGCACACAGTACTCCAGCTGCAGCCTCACCAATGCCCTATACAGCTGCAGCAAGACCTCCCTACTTTTATATTCAATCCCCCTCGCTATGAAGGCCAGCATCCCATTCGCCTTCCTGACCACCTGCTGCACCTGCAAGCTGGGTTTTTGCGACTCATGCACAAGGACCCCGAGGTCCCTCTGCACCGTCGCCTGCTGCAGTTTTTCGCCACGTAAGTAATAGTCCTTCCTACCATTCTTCCTACCAAAGTGGACCACCTCACACTTGCCAACATTAAATTCCATTTGCCAGTTCCTGGCCCAGTCGCCCAGCCTATCTAGATCCTTCTGCAGACTCTCCACACCCTCCGCACAATTTGCCGTTCCCCCAATCTTGGTGTCATCAGCAAATTTCGACACCCTGCACTCGGTTCCCTCCTCCAGATCATCTGTATAAATGGTAAATAGCTGAGGCCCCAGCACCGACCCCTGGGGCACTCCACTAGTCACCATCCGCCAATCCGAATAGCACCCATTGATCCCCCACTCTCTGCCTCCTATTTGACAACCAATCCTCTATCCACGCTAACACCCTACCCCCAACTCCCTGTCCCCTGACCTTCTGCAATAACCTCTTATCAAACGCCTTCCGAAAATCCAGAAAGACCACATCCACCGGCTCTCCTCTATCCACCGCCCTAGACACACCCTCAGAGAACTCCAATAGGTTCGTCAGACACGACTTCCCCTTAATGAAACCGTGCTGCGGTTAGTTAGGAAGGTTCGGGGGCTAGGTATACATGGAGGGGTAGGAAATTGGATTAGACACTGGCTCAGTGGGAGAAGGCAGAGAGTGGTCGTGGAGTATCGGTACCCCGAGTGGACGATTGGTGTGCCGCAGGGATCGGGTGTCGGGTCCCTTGTGGTTTGTCACCTATATCAGTGACCTGGAGGATAATGTGGTGGATCGGATCAGCAAATTTGCTGGGGATACAAAGATCGGAGGGGTACTGGACAGCGAGGAAGGCTTTCAAAGCTTGCAGAGGGATTTGGACCAACTAGAAAAATGGGCTGATAAATGGCAGACGGAGTTTCACGCAGACAAGTGTGAGGTGTCGCAGTTTGGACAGACAAACCAAAGTGGGACTCTGAAGAGTGCAGTTGAACGGAGGGATCTGGGATACATAGTTCCCGAAAAGTGGCGTCACAGGTGGATAGGGTGGTAAAGAGGTGCATTGGCCTTTATAAATCGGAGTATCGCGTATACAAGTGTTGTGGTGAGGTTATATAATGCATTGGTGAGACCGAATTTGGAGGATTGTGTCCAGTTTTGGTCACCCGGTGAGAGGAAGGATGTAAATAAGGTTGAAAGAGTGCAGAGAAGGACGTTGCCGAGAAGCTGAGTTACAGAGAGAGATTGAATAGGTTTGGACTTTATTCCCTGGAGAAGGAGGGGAGATTTGATAGAGGTGCATAGGGTGAGATTGGTATAGATAGAGTGAACGCAAGCAGGCTTTTTCCACTGAGGCTAAGGGGGAGAAAAACAAACAGAGGGGAAAAGTTTAAAGGGAATATTGGGGGGGGGATTCTTCACGCAGAGAGTGGTGGGAGTGCGGAATGAGAGCAAGTGGTAAATGCGGGGTCACTTTTAACGTTTAAGGAAAGCTTGGATGGGTACATGGAGGAGAGGGGTGTGGAGGGATGTGGTCCAAGTGCAGGTCAGTGGGACGAGGCAGAGAAATGGTTTGGCACAGATAAGAGGGATGGAAAGGCATGTTTCTGAGCTGTAATTTTCTCTGGTTCTGTCTCCCCCAGTTACTGCTATTCAACTTAGCCGTTTGTCAGTCACAGGACGTGCCCCTGATGTGACTGAAATCTCACCTCAGTGCACAATCTTTGCTGTCCCGAATGCACACTGTGGGAGGGTCGGTGCTGAGGGAGTCCCGCACTGTGGGAGGGTCGGTGCTGAGGGAGTCCCGCACTGTGGGAGGGTCGGTGCTGAGGGAGTCCCGCACTGTGGGAGGGTCAGTGCTGAGGGAGCGCCGCACTGTGGGAGGGTCAGTGCTGAGGGAGCCCCGCACTGTGGGAGGGTCGGTGCTGAGGGAGTCCCGCACTGTGGGAGGGTCGGTGCTGAGGGAGCCCCGCACTGTGGGAGGGTCGGTGCTGAGGGAGTCCAGCACTGTGGGAGGGTCGGTGCTGAGGGAGTCCCGCACTGTGGGAGGGTTAGTGCTGAGGGAGTCCCGCACTGTGGGAGGGTCGGTGCTGAGAGAGTCCCGCACTGTGGGAGGGTCGGTGCTGAGGGAGTCCCGCACTGTGGGAGGGTCAGTGCTGAGGGAGTCCCGCACTGTGGGAGGGTCGGTGCTGAGGGAGTCCCGCACTGTGGGAGGGTCAGTGCTGAGGGAGTCCCGCACTGTGGGAGGGTCGGTGCTGAGGGAGTCCCGCACTGTGGGAGGGTCGGTGCTGAGGGAGTCCCGCACTGTGGGAGGGTCGGTGCTGAGGGAGTCCCGCACTGTGGGAGGGTCAGTGCTGAGGGAGTCCCGCACTGTGGGAGGGTCAGTGCTGAGGGAGTCCCGCACTGTGGGAGGGTCGGTGCTGAGGGAGTGCCGCACTGTCGGGGGGTGTCTCTCTCACTGCTCCCTGTGTGTTTTTCCAGTGTTTATCTGTTCCTACATGGTGCTGGCCCCGGTGTTTGGATATCTGGGAGATCGTTACAACCGCAAGCAAATCATGAGCTGTGGGATCCTCTTCTGGTCGGCAATTACACTGGTCAGCTCCTTCGTCCCAAAGAAGGTGGGAATGGACCACCGTCCCCGACGCTGGCGTCAACCCCTCCTTCCGGGCCCCCCCCCCCCGTCTCCCCCCTCGCCCGGGGGGCCCCACCCGTCTCCAACCCCCTCCCCTCGTCCCGGGGGCCCCCCCGTCTCCAACCCCCTCCCCTCGTCCCGGGGGCCCCCCCGTCTCCAACCCCCTCCCCTCGTCCCGGGGGCCCCCCCGTCTCCAACCCCCTCCCCTCGTCCCGGGGGCCCCCCCGTCTCCAACCCCCTCCCCTCGTCCCGGGGGCCCCCCCGTCTCCAACCCCCTCCCCTCGTCCCGGGGGCCCCCCCGTCTCCAACCCCCTCCCCTCGTCCCGGGGGCCCCCCCGTCTCCAACCCCCTCCCCTCGTCCCGGGGGCCCCCCCGTCTCCAACCCCCTCCCCTCGTCCCGGGGGCCCCCCCGTCTCCAACCCCCTCCCCTCGTCCCGGGGGCCCCCCCGTCTCCAACCCCCTCCCCTCGTCCCGGGGGCCCCCCCGTCTCCCCCCTCCTCCCCTCGTCCCGGGGGGCCCCCCCCCCCGTCTCCCCCCTCCCCTCGTCCCGGGGAGGCCCCCCGTCTCCCCCCTCCCCTCGTCCCGGGGAGGCCCCCCGTCTCCCCCCTCCCCTCGTCCCGGGGGCCCGTCTCCACCCCTCCCTCCCCCCTCGTTCTGGGGACCCCCCCCCGATGGCGGTCCACGATCTCCCCTCCTTCTGCGATTCACTCTCCAATGTTATTAACTCAAAAGTTGTGTTCTCTCTCTCTCTCCCCCCCCTCCCCCCCCGCTCTCAGTATTTTTGGGCCTTGCTGCTAACCCGTGGGCTGGTGGGGATTGGAGAAGCCAGTTACTCCACCATCGCCCCCACGGTGATCGCCGATCTCTATGTGGGGGACAAACGCAGTCGAATGTTGTCCATATTTTACTTCGCTATCCCGGTGGGCAGGTACGTGGATCATCGAGGGAGCTTTACCCTGTATCTAACCCCGTGCTGTACCTGTCCTGGGAGTGTTTGATGGGGGACAGTGTAGAGGGAGCTTTACTCTGTATCTAACCCCGTGCTGTACCTGTCCTGGGAGTATTTGATGGGGGGACAGTGTAGAGGGAGCTTTACTCTGTATCTAACCCCGTGCTGTACCTGTCCTGGGAGTGTTTGATGGGGGACAGTGTAGAGGGAGCTTTACCCTGTATCTAACCCCGTGCTGTACCTGTCCTGGGAGTGTTTGATGGGGGACAGTGTAGAGGGAGCTTTACTCTGTATCTAACCCCGTGCTGTACCTGTCCTGGGAGTGTTTGATGGGGACTGTGTAGAGGGAGCTTTACTCTGTATCTAACCCCGTGCTGTACCTGTCCTGGGAGTGTTTGATGGGGGGACAGTGTAGAGGGAGCTTTACTCTGTATCAAACCCCGTGCTGTACCTGTCCTGGGAGTGTTTGATGGGGGGACAGTGTAGAGGGAGCTTTACTCTGTATCTAACCCCGTGCTGTACCTGTCCTGGGAGTGTTTGATGGGGGGACAGTGTAGAGGGAGCTTTACTCTGTATCTAACCCCGTGCTGTACCTGTCCTGGGAGTGTTTGATGGGGGGGACAGTGTAGAGGGAGCTTTACTCTGTATCTAACCCCGTGCTGTACCTGTCCTGGGAGTGTTTGATGGGGGGGGACAGTGTAGAGGGAGCTTTACTCTGTATCTAACCCCGTGCTGTACCTGTCCTGGGAGTGTTTGATGTGGGGGATAGTGTAGAAGGAGCTTTACTCTGTATCTAACCCCGTGCTGGACCTGTCCTGGGAGTGTTTGATGGGGGACAGTGTAGAGGGAGCTTTACTCTGTATCTAACCCCGTGCTGGACCTGTCCTGGGAGTGTTTGATGGGGGGACAGTGTAGGGGGAGCTTTACTGTTCCAGGGACCCGGGTTCGATTCCCGGCTCGAGTCACTGTCTGTGTGGAGTCTGCACATTCTCCCCGTGTCTGCATGGGTTTCCTCCGGGTGCTCCGGTTTCCTCCCACAGTCCAAAGATGTGTAGGTTAGGGTGGATTGGCCGTGCTAAATTGTCCCTTAGTGTCCAAAGATGTGTAGGTTAGGGTGGATTGGCCATGCTAAATTGTCCCTTAGTGTCCAACGATGTGTAGGTTAGGGTGGATTGGCCGTGCTAAATTGTCCCTTAGTGTCCAAAGATGTGTAGGTTAGGGTGGATTGGCCGTGCTAAATTGTCCCTTAGTATCCAAAGATGTGTAGGTTAGGGTGGATTGGCCGTGCTAAATTGCCCCTTAGTGTCCAAAGATGTGTAGGTTAGGGTGGATTGGCCGTGCTAAATTGTCCCTTAGTGTCCAAAGATGTGTAGGTTAGGGTGGATTGGCCATGCTAAATTGTCCCTTAGTGTCCCAAAGATGTGTAGGTTAGGGGGGATTGGCAGATAAACGTGTTCCAGTGAGAGGGGCTGGGTATGATACTGTGTCCGGGGGTCGGTGGAGACTTGATGGGCTTTGTGCAGTGTAGGGATTCTGTGATGCAGTGTCGGGGGGTCTCTGGAGATGGAGGGTGGGGTGTTCCCCTCGCATTGCCATCTCTCAGTTTGATGATGGGGACAGTCATTTAACCTTCTCTCTCTCTCTCTCTCTGCCTCTCCCCCCCCACCACCCCCTCCCCGTGTGTCTCTCTCTCCTCGCCCTCCCGGGTGTCTCTGCGTCCCAGCGGTTTGGGGTATATCGTCGCTTCGAAAGTGGCGGATCTGTCGGGCGATTGGCACTGGGCCCTGAGGGTGAGTCCTGGCCCGCTGTCTTTGGCAGGCCTCTCGTGCGCCCGCTCCCCGTGTCTCCCCCCATTCCCCCCCTCCCCCTAGCGATCTACCTGCTCCCCCCGCACTGCCCCGAGAGATGCCACGAGGCAGGATTCAGAGACGATTCCAAAGACCCCGTGTCCCCTGCCCCAAGTGAAGCTACTGGTGTCAATCCAAGATGGCCGCCCCCCACCTCAGAGAGTCACGGGCCTGGGAGAGTTCGCGTTCCCGGCCCCCGTGTCTCGATTTCCCCCTCCCCGCTCTCCCGTGGGAAACAACTCCAGTCTCCCCTTGATCAAACCCCAACTTACTGGGGTGCCATATTTGGCAGGGTCATGTGATGCCAATGGACGCCACAATGGGTTAGCTTTCACAAGCGCTCCCACAGTGCGGGACTCCCTCAGCACCGACTCTCCCACAGTGCGGGACTCCCTCAGCACCGACCCTCCCCACAGTGCGGGACTCCCTCAGCACTGACCCTCCCACAGTGCGGGACTCCCTCAGCACTGACCCTCCCCACAGTGCGGGACTCCCTCAGCACCGACCCTCCCACAGTGCGGGACTCCCTCAGCACCGACCCTCCCACAGTGCGGGACTCCCTCAGCACCGACCCTCCCACAGTGCGGGACTCCCTCAGCACCGACCCTCCCACAGTGCGGGACTCCCTCAGCACCGACCCTCCCACAGTGCGGGACTCCCTCAGCACCGACCCTCCCACAGTGCGGGGCTCCCTCAGCACCGACCCTCCCCACAGTGCGGGACTCCCTCAGCACCGACCCTCCCACAGTGCGGGACTCCCTCAGCACCGACCCTCCCACAGTGCAGCGCTCCCTCAGCACCGACCCTCCCACAGTGCGGGACTCCCTCAGCACCGACCCTCCCCACAGTGCGGGACTCCCTCAGCACCGACCCTCCCCACAGTGCGGGACTCCCTCAGCACCGACCCTCCCACAGTGCGGGACTCCCTCAGCACCGACCCTCCCACAGTGCGGGACTCCCTCAGCACTGACCCTCCCACAGTGCAGCGCTCCCTCAGCACCGACCCTCCCACAGTGCGGGACTCCCTCAGCACCGACCCTCCCACAGTGCGGGACTCCCTCAGCACCGACCCTCCCACAGTGCGGGACTCCCTCAGCACTGACCCTCCCACAGTGCGGGACTCCCTCAGCACCGACCCTCCCACAGTGCGGCGCTCCCTCAGCACCGACCCTCCCACAGTGCGGGACTCCCTCAGCACTGACCCTCCCACAGTGCGGGACTCCCTCAGCACCGACCCGCCCCACAGTGCGGCGCTCCCTCAGCACCGACCCTCCCACAGTGCGGGACTCCCTCAGCACCGACCCGCCCCACAGTGCGGGACTCCCTCAGCACCGACCCTCCCACAGTGCGGGACTCCCTCAGCACCGACCCGCCCCACAGTGCGGGACTCCCTCAGCACTGACCCTCCCACAGTGCGGGACTCCCTCAGCACCGACCCGCCCCACAGTGCGGCGCTCCCTCAGCACCGACCCTCCCACAGTGCGGGACTCCCTCAGCACCGACCCGCCCCACACTGCGGCGCTCCCTCAGCACTCTTCGTTTCCCCCTGTTCAGGTCACTCCGGCTCTCGGTCTGCTCGCTGTGTTTTTACTGGTGTTCGTAGTTACGGAGCCACAACGAGGAGTATTGGAGCGAGGCTCGGAGCGAGAACTTGTCTACACATCCTGGGTCACCGATGTAAAGGATCTCTGCTCCAAGTAAGTATCTAACGCACTGTGATACCCGGTCCCAGAGTGGGGGAAAGGACAGTGTATCTAACGCACTGTGACACCCGGTCCCAGAGAGGGGGAAAGGACAGTGTATCTAACGCACTGTGACACCCAGTCCCAGAGAGGGGGAAAGGACAGTGTATCTAACGCACTGTGACACCCAGTCCCAGAGCGGGGGAAAGGACAGTGTATCTAACGCACTGTGACACCCGGTCCCAGAGAGGGGGAAAGGACAGTGTATCTAACGCACTGTGACACCCAGTCCCAGAGCGGGGGAAAGGACAGTGTATCTAACGCACTGTGACACCCGGTCCCAGAGTGGGGGAAAGGACAGTGTATCTAACGCACTGTGACACCCGGTCCCAGAGAGGGGGAAAGGACAGTGTATCTAACGCACTGTGACACCCAGTCCCAGAGAGGGGAAAGGACAGTGTATCTAACGCACTGTGACACCCAGTCCCAGAGCGGGGGAAAGGACAGTGTATCTAACGCACTGTGACACCCGGTCCCAGAGTGGGGGAAAGGACAGTGTATCTAACGCACTGTGACACTCGGTCCCAGAGTGGGGGAAAGGACAGTGTATCTAACGCACTGTGACACCCGGTCCCAGAGAGGGGGGAAAGGACAGTGTATCTAACGCACTGTGACACCCGGTCCCAGAGAGGGGGAAAGGACAGTGTATCTAACGCACTGTGACACCCGGTCCCAGAGTGGGGGAAAGGACAGTGTATCTAACGCACTGTGACACCCGGTCCCAGAGTGGGGGAAAGGACAGTGTATCTAACGCACTGTGACACCCGGTCCCAGAGAGGGGGGAAAGGACAGTGTATCTAACGCACTGTGACACCCGGTCCCAGAGTGGGGGAAAGGACAGTGTATCTAACGCACTGTGACACCCGGTCCCAGAGTGGGGGAAAGGACAGTGTATCTAACGCACTGTGACACCCGGTCCCAGAGAGGGGGGAAAGGACAGTGTATCTAACGCACTGTGACACCCGGTCCCAGAGTTGGGGAAAGGACAGTGTATCTAACGCACTGTGACACCCGGTCCCAGAGTGGGGGAAAGGACAGTGTATCTAACGCACTGTGACACCCGGTCCCAGAGTGGGGGAAAGGACAGTGTATCTAACGCACTGTGACACCCGGTCCCAGAGTGGGGGAAAGGACAGTGTATCTAACGCACTGTGACACCCGGTCCCAGAGTGGGGGAAAGGACAGTGTATCTAACGCACTGTGATACCCGGTCCCAGAGGGGGGAAAGGACAGTGTATCTAACACACTGTGACACCCAGTCCCAGAGGGGGGAAAGGACAGTGTATCTAACACACTGTGACACCCAGTCCCAGAGAGGGGGAAAGGACAGTGTATCTAACGCACTGTGACACCCGTTCCCAGAGGGGGGAAGGGACAGTGTATCTAACGCACTGTGACACCCGGTCCCAGAGTGGGGGAAAGGACAGTGTATCTAACGCACTGTGACACCCGGTCCCAGAGTGGGGGAAAGGACAGTGTATCTAACACACTGTGACACCCAGTCCCAGAGAGGGGGAAAGGACAGTATATCTAACGCACTGTGACACCCGGTCCCAGAGTGGGGAAAGGACAGTGTATCTAACGCACTGTGACACCCGGTCCCAGAGAGGGGGAAAGGACAGTGTATCTAACACACTGTGACACCCAGTCCCAGAGAGGGGGAAAGGACAGTGTATCTAACGCACTGTGACACCCGGTCCCAGAGTGGGGGAAAGGACAGTGTATCTAACGCACTGTGACACCCGGTCCCAGAGAGGGGGAAAGGACAGTGTATCTAACGCACTGTGATACCCGGTCCCAGAGTGGGGGAAAGGACAGTGTATCTAACGCACTGTGACACCCGGTCCCAGAGTGGGGGAAAGGACAGTGTATCTAACGCACTGTGATACCCGGTCCCAGAGTGGGGGAAAGGACAGTGTATCTAACGCACTGTGACACCCGGTCCCAGAGTGGGGGAAAGGACAGTGTATCTAACGCACTGTGATACCCGGTCCCAGAGAGGGGGAAAGGACAGTGTATCTAACGCACTGTGACACCCGGTCCCAGAGAGGGGAAAGGACAGTGTATCTAACGCACTGTGACACCCGGTCCCAGAGTGGGGGAAAGGACAGTGTATCTAACGCACTGTGACACCCGGTCCCAGAGTGGGGGAAAGGACAGTGTATCCAACGCACTGTGACACCCGGTCCCAGAGTGGAGGAAAGGACAGTGTATCTAACGCACTGCGACACCCGGTCCCAGAGAGGGGGAAAGGACAGTGTATCTAACGCACTGTGACACCCGGTCCCAGAGAGGGGGAAAGGACAGTGTATCTAACGCACTGTGACACCCGGTCCCAGAGTGGGGGAAAGGACAGTGTATCTAACGCACTGTGACACCCGGTCCCAGAGAGGGGGAAAGGACAGTGTATCTAACGCACTGTGACACCCGGTCCCAGAGTGGGGGAAAGGACAGTGTATCTAACGCACTGTGACACCCGGTCCCAGAGTGGGGGAAAGGACAGTGTATCTAAAGCACTGTGACACCCGGTCCCAGAGAGGGGGAAAGGACAGTGTATCTAACCGCTCTCTCTGTCTCTCTCTCTCTCAGTTATAGCTACATTCTCTCGTCTTTGGGGTTCACAGCTGTGGCGTTTGTGACTGGTACCCTGGCGTTGTGGGCACCTGCGTATTTGTTCCGTGCCCAGGTGGTTCAGGGGACAATGCACCCTTGTACCAAAGCAACCTGTAACTCTCTGGACAGGTAACTCCCAAGCTTGTCTCGTTCTCGCTCCCCCGCGTACACCTTTTTACCGTACCCCCGTCCCCCCATCCCGAGCCCACAGGGGGTTACATTCGGAGTAGAGATTGACTCGAGTCGGGCACCCCGTTCCTGTGCCATTTGAGCTGTCGCGCGGGAGAATTTGACCCAAGTTTTCAAGGCAGTCGTAAGGGGAGCGGGGAATTAGAGGGAGTCTCTCGGTCAGGGACTCCCCTGTTGAAGGGGGAGTCTCTCGGTCAGGGACTCCCCTGTTGAAGGGGGAGTCTCTCGGTCAGGGACTCCCCTGTTGAAGGGGGAGTCTCTCGGTCAGGGACTCCCCTGTTGAAGGGGGAGTCTCTCGGTCAGGGACTCCCCTGTTGAAGGGGGAGTCTCTCGGTCGGGGACTCCCCTGTTGAAGGGGGAGTCTCTCGGTCGGGGACTCCCCTGTCGAAGAGGGAGTCTCTCGGTCGGGGACTCCCCTGTTCAAGGGGGAGTCTCTTGGTCGGGGACTCCCTGGTTGAAGAGGGAGTCTCTCGGTCGGGGACTCCCCTGTTCAAGGGGGAGTCTCTTGGTCGGGGACTCCCCTGTCGAAGAGGGAGTCTCTCGGTCAGGGACTCCCCTGTTGAAGAGGGAGTCTCTCGGTCGGGGACTCCCTGGTTGAAGAGGGAGTCTTTCGGTCGGGGACTCCCCTGTTGAAGAGGGGCCCGA
>NW_027651201.1:10000-18245 GCF_965287045.1 Carcharhinus amblyrhynchos | reverse complement strand
GACCCTTTCCGAGGGTCCAGCCCGTCCTCCCTGAGATACGAGGACCCAAAACTGCTCCGGATGGGGTCTGACCCGAGCCTCAGATGTCCATCCCTGCTCTTGTATTCTAACCCTCTCCACACGAATGCTAACACTGCATTTGCCTTCCTAACTGAACCTTGCACGGTAACCTGAAGAGAATCTTGAACAAGGATTCCCAAAACCTTTGTGTTTTACTGATCACTGACCCGTGATGGTATCATGGACCTTGTGTCCCAGAGATAGCAGCTGACAGCTCATCGTCAAGCACCCCCCTCTCTGTCAGATCGGGCAGTTCAGGCTGAGACTGACCCCCAGGGTTTAGAAGCACGAGGTCTAATCTAATCTTTTACAAGATGGTAACAGAACATGAGACAAGCTAGACGCAGAGTTGACGTATCTCCATGTGGGACATTCGAAAACGAGAGGTCATTGTTTGGGTTGAAATTCGAACCGAATGTTAAAATAATCTGTGATTAAATAAAATCTCATGACAACTCTGCAATCATTTCATTTTTTTTAAACCACAAAACCCACCTGGGAATTCAGCTAACGCCTCTACTTTCTCAGAAGACTAAGGAAATTTGGCATGTCCGCTCCGACTCTCACCAACTTTTACAGATGCCCCATAGAAAGCATCCTTTCCCGGATGTATCACAGCTCGGTCTGGGCTCCTGCTCTGCCCAAGACCGCAAGGAACTACAAAAGGGTGGTGAATGTAGCCCCAATCCCATCACACAAACCAGCCTCCCATCCATTGACTCTGTCTACACTTCCCGCTGCCTCGGGGAAAAGCAGCCGGGATAATTAAGGACCCCCCCCCCCACCCCCCACACACCCCGGACATTCTCTCTTCCACCTTCTTCCGTCGGGGAAAAAGATACAAAAGTCTGAGGTCCCGTACCGACCGACTCAAGAACAGCTTCTTCCCTGCTGTTGTCAGACTTTTGAATGGACCTACCTCGCATTAAGCTGATCTTTCTCTACACCCTCACTGTGACTGTAACACTACATTCTGCACCCTCTCCTTTCCTTCTCTATCAACGGTATGCTTTGTCTGTACAGCGCGCGAGAAACAATACTTTCACTGTATCCCGATACACGTGACAATAATAAATCAAATCAAATCCCTTTTCCTTCTCCCCTCTGTACTCTGTGAACGGTATGCTTTGTCTGTACAGCGTGCAAGAAACAACACTTTTCACCGTATCCCGCTACGCGTGACAATAATAAATCAAATCCTTTTCCTTCTCCCCTCTACACTCTATGAACGGTATGCTTTGTCTGTATAGGGCGCAGGAAACAACAGCAAACTCGTCATGACCCAAAACCTCTGCCGTATTAAGTGGAATCGCTCAAACTTCACAATGGCGGAGTCTCCGTAGCTCAGAACCCATCAGGGGGCACTCCGCCGACACCACGAGTGTGTATCCTCGAGTTTCAGTCAGAACAAAAAAGTGTACCCGCCTCTACTACCTCTCTGGCAGCTCGTTCCAGACACTCACCACCCTCTGGGTGAAAAAAATTGCCCCCTCTTCCTGCGCCGTAGGGATTGTACGACTCGGAGGAACAAACCTGAAACCGAGTGTCTTTAAGACAGAGATAGATAGGTTCCTGATTAACCTGAACCGTGGTGCGTGACCAGAGCCTGGTGTAGGCTCAGCACCATGCCAGGGCCCTTGGCATTCTAGTCCCTTCCAACATAGCGCTAAGGTTGTAATTGGAGAACCGCCCTCCCTCCCTCTCTCTGCGCCGGAGACGGAAGACTTTTTTTCCCCAATTTTCTCGAGCTTTTATTTAAAAAATAACAAGAAGGGCGTTTTAAATTAAACTCCACAAGGGGTCTGCACAGGAGCAGTGACACGGGGTGAAATCTGCCGACTGGGAGGGAGGGAGGGAAGGGAAGAACTCTGTCCAAAAAATGGTCCACATCACCCAGTGGCACCCCACATCACCACGTCCCGTCCCAGC
Organism: Carcharhinus amblyrhynchos; assembly: GCF_965287045.1. NCBI lineage: Eukaryota > Metazoa > Chordata > Chondrichthyes > Carcharhiniformes > Carcharhinidae > Carcharhinus > Carcharhinus amblyrhynchos. The sequence continues at coordinate 16,256 of NW_027651201.1, read as the reverse complement.
CCAGCCCTGCCCTGCCCTGCCCTGGGGGTGGGGGATTGGGTGGTCAGCAGGTGACAGAGGGGGAGATGGTGTAGGCTCCACCGGGATGCGTGCGGGCGGGCGGGCGAGCGCCCGGGTTCAGCCCCAGTTGACGTTGTCCTCAGGGCCGCTGGGGAGCACGCCGGTGACCAGCCCGGTGCCGATGGTGCGGTTGCCGTCACGCAGGGTGAAGCGCTGTCCCTTTTCCAGCACCATGGGCTGTCGCAGGGTGAGGGTCAGAGAGGTGTCCTCCCCGGGCATCACCAGTTCCTGTAGCACACACAGAGAGAGAGAGAGAGAGAGAGAGAGAGAGTGAGAGGGTAACAACGAGGCACGGGAGGAGCGCCAAGGGGAGGGTGGGCTCCCGGGGAACGGGTGACGCCGGCTTGGATCAGTGCGCGTTCGAGTGGGCGCGTATTTGTACGCCAACAAAGAAGAAACAGCAAGACCCCTGGGATGGAAGGGTTTGATCGAGCAGACGCAGCACGGATTTGTTAAGGGGAAGTCGTGTCTGACGAATTTATTGGATCTCTACGAGGATGTGACTGGTGCGGTAGACAGAGGGGAACCAGTGGATGTGGTGGTTTTAGATTTCCAGAAGGCGTTCGATAAGGTGCTGCACAAAAGGTTGTTACAGAAGGTTAGGGGGCACAGAGTTGGGGGTAAGGTGTTAGCGTGGATAGAGGATTGGTTGTCTAACAGGAAGCAGAGAGTTGGGATCAATGGGTGCTATTCTGATTGGTGACTAGTGGAGTGACTCAGGGATTGGTGCTGGGGCCTCAGCTATTTACCATTTATATAGATGATCTGGAGGAGGGGGCTGAGTGTAGGGTGTCGAATTTGCTGATGACACAAAGATGAGTGGAAAAGCAATTGTGCGGAGGGTGTGGAAAGTCTGCAGAGGGATCTGGATAGGCTGAGCGAGTGGGCGAGGACCTGGCAGATGGAGTACAATGTTAGCAAGTGTGAGGTTATCCACTTTGGCAGGAATAATAGTCGGAGGGATTACTATTTAAAGGGTGAAAAGCTGCAGCATGCTACGGTGCAGAGGGACCTGGGGGTCCTTGTGCACGAGTCGCAAAAACCCAGTCTGCAGGTGCAGCAGGTGGTCAGGAAGGCGAATGGGATGTTGGCCTTTATAGTGAGGGGGATTGAATATAAAAGTAGGGAGGTCTTGCTGCAACTGTACAGGGCACTGGTGAGGCCGCAGCTGGAGTACTGTGTGCAGTTTTGGTTGCCGCACCTGCGCAAGGATATTTTGGCCTTGGAGGGAGTGCAGAGGAGGTTCACTAGGCTGATACCGGAGTTGAGGGGGTTGGACTATGAAGCGAGACTAAATAGACTGGGTCTGTACTCGTTGGAGTTTAGAAGGATGAGGAGGGATCTTAGAGACGTGTAAGATAATGAAGGGGATGGATAGGGTAGAGGTAGAGAGATTCTTCCCGCTTAGAAAGGATAGCAGGACTAGAGGACACAGCCTCAAGATAAGGGGGGGGCAGTTTAGAACGGAGTTGAGGAGGAACTTCTTCACTCAAAGGGTGGTGAATCTCTGGAATTCTCTGCCCGTTGAAGTGGTGGAGGCTACCTCGCTGAATATATTTAAGTCACGGGTAGATAGGTTCTGATAGACAGGGGAGAAAGCGGGAAAGTGGAACTGATCCACTTCAGATCAGCCACGATCTTATTGAATGGCGGGGCAGGCTCGAGGGGCTGGATGGCCCACTCCTGCTGCGAGTTCTTATGACAAGCGTGCGCAAAGACACGCGCTTGCGCGAGCAAGTGTGCGCAGGCAAAATTGGGCGCGCGGGAGCAGGCGCCCGGGACTGTGCGCACGTCTCACCGCGATCTACCAGACGCCCTCCCTGCCGCTGCTGACACTTACCTTGCCCTGGGGCAGCTCCACCCGACAGGCCATGTCCCAGGTCAGGGAGAACATCACCGGCATGAAGTTGGTGACAAAGGGTTTGTGCCGTCCACCTTCCTCCTTACTCAGCACGTAAACCTGCAGGGGAGAGAGACATGACACAGCTCAGCCCCAGAGGCAGAGAGGGTGAGGAGGGTTCACTAGGCCGGTTCCCGGGGCAAGAGAGAGATTGTCCCCGTGGAGGAGAGAGACTGGGGAGCGACTCAATGTTCCCCGGGTTTGGTAGAACGAGGGGCGATCCCACGAAAAGGGAGAAGGTTCTGAAGGGGCTCGGACAGGGTCGATGCTGAGAGGCTGCTCCCCCTCTCGTTTCTCCCCCATTCCCCTCCCCCCCCCCCACCCCCGGGGCTGGAGGTTCTGGAACGCAGTGGCGGGGGAGAGGGGAGAGGGCGTAACCAGCAGGGTCACACTCTCAGGACAAGGGGTCGGACATTTGGGACGGAGACGGGGAGAAATGTCCTCGCTCGGAGGCTTGAGAGTCTTTGGAATTCTGCCCCCCCCCACCCCGTCTCAGAGAGCTGTGGGGGCTCAGTCACGGAGCAGATTCCAGACGGAGATCGAGAGATTGTCGGAGACTGAGGGGGAGGGGGAATGGAGGGGATACGGGGAGAGTGTGGGGGATAGGGAGGGAGGGAGGGGGAATCGAGGGGATACGGGGAGAGTGTGGGGGATAGGGAGGGAGGGAGGGGGAATCGAGGGGATACGGGGAGAGTGCAGGGGGGAGAGAGGGGGTATCAAGGGGATACGGGGAGAGCGCGGGGAGGGAGGGAGGGAGGGGGTATCGAGGGGATACGGGGAGAGTGCGGGGGGGTAGGGAGGGAGGGAGGGGGAATCGAGGGGATACGGGGAGAGTGCGGGGGGGGTAGGGAGGGAGGGAGGGGGAATCGAGGGGATACGGGGAGAGTGCGGGGGATAGGGAGGGAGGGGGAATCGAGGGGATACGGGGAGAGTGCGGGGGAGGTAGGGAGGGAGGGGGAATCGAGGGGATACGGGGAGAGCGTGGGGGAGGTAGGGAGGGAGGGGAATCGAGGGGATACGGGGAGAGCGTGGGGGAGGTAGGGAGGGAGGGGGAATCGAGGGATACGGGGAGAGCGTGGGGGGAGGTAGGGAGGGAGGGGGAATCGAGGGGATACGGGGAGAGTGCGGGGGATAGGGAGGGAGGGAGGGGAATCGAGGGGATACGGGAGAGTGCGGGGGAGGTAGGGAGGGAGGGGGAATCGAGGGGATACGGGGAGAGTGCAGGGGGGAGGGAGGGGGTATCGAGGGGATACGGGGAGAGTGCAGGGGATAGGGAGGGAGGGAGGGAGGGAGGGGGAATCGAGGGGATACGGGAGAGTGCGGGGGAGGTAGGGAGGGAGGGGGAATCGAGGGGAGGGGGAAATCGAGGACACTAAAGAACGATGCAAGTGAGGGAGTGTACCTGAGCTGCCACCTTCTGGTGGGGCTGAATGGATCCAGGTTTGCAGAGTATCATTCCCCGGCGCACATCCTCACGTTTCAGACCCCGAACCAGTGCCCCGAGATTGTCCCCAGCCTCTGCCCGATCCAGGTTCTGGTGAAACATCTCGATCCCTGCCAGACAGAAAGATTAATCCGCACTGTGGGGAGGGTCGGTGCTGAGGGAGTCCCGCACTGTGGGAGGGTCGGTGCTGAGGGAGCGCCGCACTGTGGGAGGGTCGGTGCTGAGGGAGCGCCGCACTGTGGGGAGGGTCGGTGCTGAGGGAGCGCCGCACTGTGGGAGGGTCGGTGCTGAGGGAGCGCCGCACTGTGGGAGGGTCGGTGCTGAGGGAGTCCCGCACTGTGGGAGGGTCGGTGCTGAGGGAGCGCCGCACTGTGGGGAGGGTCGGTGCTGAGGGAGTCCCGCACTGTGGGGAGGGTCGGTGCTGAGGGAGTCCCGCACTGTGGGAGGGTCGGTGCTGAGGGAGTCCCGCACTGTGGGAGGGTCGGTGCTGAGGGAGCGCCGCACTGTGGGGAGGGTCGGTGCTGAGGGAGCGCCGCACTGTGGGGAGGGTCGGTGCTGAGGGAGTCCCGCACTGTGGGAGGGTCGGTGCTGAGGGAGTCCCGCACTGTGGGAGGGTCGGTGCTGAGGGAGTCCCGCACTGTGGGAGGGTCGGTGCTGAGGGAGCGCCGCACTGTGGGAGGGTCGGTGCTGAGGGAGCGCCGCACTGTGGGGAGGGTCGGTGCTGAGGGAGTCCCGCACTGTGGGAGGGTCGGTGCTGAGGGAGTGCCGCACTGTGGGAGGGTCGGTGCCGAGGGAGCGCCGCACTGTCAGGTATTAGTCATTGCTGGAATGCTGCTTTTCAGATCTTGCAGACAATGAAAAAATAATTTTGCTGTCTGGATAACAACATGTGGGACAGTGGGAAGAGAGGTTCAAATCGATTAACTTCAGGTTTCTAGGTGTGCAGATCACCAACAACCTGTCCTGGTCCCCCCCCACGCCGACACTATAGTTAAGAAAGTCCCACCAACGCCTCTACTTTCTCAGAAGACTAAGGAAATTTGGCATGTCCGCTCCGACTCTCACCCTTTTACAGATGCCCCATAGAAAGCATTCTCTCTGGTTGTATCACAGCTCGGTCTGGGATCCTGCTCTGCCCAAGGCCGCAAGGAACTACAAAAGGGTGGTGAATGTAGCCCCAATCCCATCACACAAACCAGCCTCCCATCCATTGACTCTGTCTACACTTCCCGCTGCCTCGGGGAAAAGCAGCCGGTATAATTAAGGACCCCCCCCCAACACACACCCCGAACATTCTCTCTTCCACCTTCTTCCGTCGGGGGAAAAAGATACAAAAGTCTGAGGTCCCGTACCGACCGACTCAAGAACAGCTTCTTCCCTGCTGCTGTCAGACTTTTGAATGGACCGACCTCGCATTAAGCTGATCTTTCTCTACACCCTCGCTGTGACTGTAACACTACATTCTGCACCCTCTCCTTTCCTTCTCTATCAACGGTATGCTTTGTCTGTACAGCGCGCGAGAAACAATACTTTTCACTGTCTCCCGGTACACGTGACAATAATAAATCAGATTACCTGTAACCACAGATCGCAAGTTCTTGTTGTGTCCGATGAATTCACAATCGTCCCCCTTCTTAATAACTCCTCGCTCCAGAGTTCCAGTGACAACTGTCCCCCGGCCTGTCAGCGAGGGGAGGGAGGCAGAGGGAGGGGGCAGGGAGGGGAGGGACGGGGGGGAGCGGGGGAGGAGAGGGAGAGGGGGAAGAGTGGGAGAAAGAGAGAGCTGATTGTGAGAAGCCCTTCACTACATTGCTCTCCATCGCCAAAGAGAAAATATTACTTCCCCAGTAAACCCCCCCACCGCCCACCCCCCTGGGGAGAGACAGTGTCCACTGCGGGGGCGCCCGTACTCTTCCGGGGAGAGTTGGTGCCTGTTTGGGGGGGTGGGAAGAGAACCTCCCCCCGCCCGCTCAATCCCCACTGTGGGGAGAGTCGGTGGCCGTGGGGGGGTGGCTTGCACCCCCTCAGAGAGAGAGAGAGAGAGAGGGAGTCAGTTCCCACGCAGGGGTTCTGTACCCCCTCGGGGAGAGTTTGGGGGGGGGGGGGGTACCGTACTCCCCTCCCCCCTCCTCCGCACACCCCACCCGCCCCCCCCAGGAGGAGAGTCGGTTCCCACACAGGGGGGGTTCCGAACCCCCCCCCCCCCCGGGAGAGTCGGTGCCCCACGGTGGGGGTGGGATCCTGTACTCCACCCCGTCTCCCCCCCCCGTCCCCCCCCACCACCGGGGGTGTAATCGGTGCCCACACAGAGGGTTCTGGACCCCACCTCGGGGAAAGTCGGTGCCTGTGGTTGTGTGGGGGGTGGGGGAACGGGAGAGGGGGGGGGGAGGCTGTACCCCACCCCCGGGGGAGGGGGGGGGTGAAGTCGGGGGCCTGCCAGCGTTACCTGGAATGGAGTAAATCTGTTCGATGGGGAGCAGGAAGGGGTGTTCCAGGTCTCGGTCGGGCAGAGGGATGAACGTGTCCACAGCATCCAGAAGCTTCATGACGGAATCCCTCCCGATCTCATCGTTACGGTTCTAGAGGGGGGGGTGGGGAGGAGGAGAGGAGGAGCAGAGAAATTAAAACACACGACGAAACGCAGCCGGAGAGAGACGTGCAGAGAGCCGGGGGTGGGGGGGGGAGCTTTTGGATCAGGCAGCGAATTTGCGAGGACCGGAGGGACACGGAGCTCGGACGGAGGGAAGGGAAGGGACGGGTTCAACTTGGAGCTACGTACAGCACATGACGGTGGGCCGAAGGGCCTGTTCCTGCGCCTTACTGCTCTAGGTTTGTGCGGGGCAGAGCAGGCA
>NW_027651201.1:0-5000 GCF_965287045.1 Carcharhinus amblyrhynchos | reverse complement strand
AGGGAGGGAGACACAGAGAGAGAGAGAGAGGGAGGGAGACACAGAGAGAGAGAGAGAGAGGGAGGGAGACACAGAGAGAGAGAGAGAGAGAGGGAGGGAGACACAGAGAGAGAGAGAGGGAGGGAGGGAGACACAGAGAGAGAGAGAGGGAGACACAGGGAGAGAGGGAGAGAGACACAGAGAGAGAGGGAGAGAGTGTGAGCGCGAGGGAGTGCAAGTGAGAGCGCACGGGGGGGGGCCCCTCCAGAACGGGGGCGGTCACTCCATCACTCGCGCTGAGGTTTCCAGGTCCAACGCGAGCCCGCGGCTAATCCCTGACCTATCTCCACCTGCCCCCCAACCTCCCCCATTGGGGTCACAACTGCACTGATTCTAAAATTAACCATCGCTCCCCCTGCGATCCTCGGGGAGGGAGTTCCAAACTTCTCCCTGGCCTCCGCATCAAAAAACATTCCACAGTTTCACCCCTCAAGTCTCGGTGTCGATATACAGATGGGGGCTCCCTGTTCCTGCATTCCCCCCTGAACCAGAAGAAACATGGCATGGGATCCTCGGGGCTGTGGCCTTGTGGATCCAGAACTGGCTGGGCCCCGCAGAAGGCAGAGAGTGGTTGTGGAGGGGCCTTTCTCTGCATGGAGGTCGGTCACCCAATGGAGTGCCCCAGGGATCTGTCCCAGGACCCTTACTCTCTCTGTGATAAACGACCTGGATGAGGAAGTGGAGGGATGGGTTGGTAAGCTTGCCGACGATACGAAGGTTGGTGGTGTTGTGGATGGTCTGGAGGGACGTCAGAAGTTGCAGCGAGACATCGACAGGATGCAAGACTGGGCGGAGAAGTGGCAGATGGACTTCAACGCGGATAAATGTGTAGTGGTCCATTTTGGCAGGTCCAATGGGATGAAGGGGTACAATATCAAGGGTAGGAGTCTTAGCAGTGTTGAGGATCAGAAGGATCTTGGGGTCCAGTCCACAGGACTCTGAAATCGGCCTCGCAGGTGGAGGATGTGGTTAAGAAGGCGTCTGGGCTTCATCACTCGAGGGATTGAGTTTCGGAGTCGGGAGATAAAGCTCCAGCTTTATAAGACCCTGGTCAGACCCCACTTGGAGAACTGTGCTCAGTTCTTGTCCCCTCACTACAGGAAGGATGTGGAAGCTATTGAGAGGGTGCAGAGGAGATTTACAAGGATGTTACCTGGATTGGGGAGGCATGCCTTATGAGGATAGGTCGAGGGAGCTCGGTCTCTTCTCCCTGGAGAGACGAAGGATGAGGGGGTGACCTGATAGAGGTTTATAAGGTGTTGAGAGGAATAGATAGGGTGGATTCTCAGAGGCTATTTCCCAGGGCTGAAATGGTCACTACGAGAGGACACAGGTTTAAGGTGCTGGGGAGCAGGTACAGAGGAGATGTCAGGGGTAAGTTTCTCACTCAGAGGGTGGTGAGTGAGTGGAATCGGCTGCTGTTGGTGGTGGTGGAGGCGAACTCACTGGGGTCATTTAAGAGACTTCCGGATGAGTACGTGGGATTTAATAGGATTGAAGGTTTATAGATAAGCTCAGTAGGTCGGGATATCATTGGCGCAACTTGTGGGCCGAAGGGCCTGTTTGTGCTGCAGTTTTCCTACGTACGTAACAGTTTCTCTCTCTCTCTGTCCATCCTATCCAGTTCCCCCGAACATCCTGAAATCTCCTGCCCAATCGCTCCCCTTCCGAACCTCCCGAATTCTGGGGGATACCACGCGTTGTAGCGTTCAAAGCCCCCACCATTTTCACTTCGCCATTTCAGTCGAGGCAAGTTACTGCTTAAGTCCCGCTATTTTCTCCATCGCTTTGGAGATCCAGTCGGGTGCAAGACTAGGATATTTTAATATACACCCCCCACCACGTCAGGGAATTACGGAACCCCGCTCCCCCCACTAGCGCTTCTCACTCTCTGCCTCACCCACCACACCCCCCCACCCCCCACCCTCCCACCGCACCTTGACATAGTCCGCATGCCCCGGGCAGTCAGTGTGTGCGTAGTGTCGGTTCGGGGTGGTGTATTCCACGTGGGAGGCGTTGATGGTTATCCCACGGGCTTTCTCCTCGGGCGCGTTGTCAATGTCCTCGTACTTCTTGAATTTCGCCCCACCAGCCTCTGCGAGAACTGCGGGGGGGGGGGGGAGGCGGAAAAGGAGGGGCAACACCTGGTTACACAGTGCGAAGGTGCAGTACAAATCTCCCCCCACCAAACCACCCCCTCTCATCCCTGTTCCCCAGGCACCGGCTACCCCTCACACAACCCCCTCCTCCGACTACCCTCAGCGGTAGTGGGAGGGTCCCTCTCCACCTTCCCACTACCACTCCCCCTCTTTCCGGCTCACCCTCACCTTCTCCACCTGCCCCCCATCTCTCACTCTCTCTCCCCAATTCCCCCTCTCCCTCACTCCGTCCGTCGCTCCCCTGCCCCCCCTCGCCACCTGTCAATCTCCCTCTCCACCTCTCACACCCTATCTCACTCTCCTTCCCCCCCCACTTTATGTCCCCCCCCTCATCCTTTTCTCACCCCCTCTATCTCCCCCTTTCTCTTTCCCCACTCTCTCACTCCACATGCCCCCCTCTGTCTTTCTCCAGCCCTCTCCCCCTTCTCGACTTTCTATCTCACTCCGCCTCTAGCACCCTCTCTCTAGTCCCTCGTCCCCCTCTATCTCCCCCCACCGTCTCTCGACACACCCCCCCCCCACCTCGTCTCTCCGCCTCGCACCCCCCCCTTCTCCTGAGGGTTGTGGGGTATATCAGAGTGTTACGGCGAGGGGTGTGGGGTATATCAGAGTGTTACGGCGAGGGGTGTGGGGTATATCAGAGTGTTACGGCGAGGGGTGTGGGGTATATCAGAGTGTTACGGCGAGGGGTGTGGGGTATATCAGAGTGTTACGGCGAGGGGTGTGGGGTATATCAGAGTGTTACGGCGAGGGGTGTGGGGTATATCAGAGTGTTACGGCGAGGGGTGTGGGGTATATCAGAGTGTTACGGCGAGGGGTGTGGGGTATATCAGAGTGTTACGGCGAGGGGTGTGGGGTATATCAGAGTGTTACGGCGAGGGGTGTGGGTATATCAGAGTGTTACGGCGAGGGGTGTGGGGTATATCAGAGTGTTACGGCGAGGGGTGTGGGGTATATCAGAGTGTTACGGCGAGGGGTGTGGGGTATATCAGAGTGTTACGGCGAGGGGTGTGGGGTATATCAGAGTGTTACGGCGAGGGGTGTGGGGTATATCAGAGTGTTACGGCGAGGGGTGTGGGGTATATCAGAGTGTTACGGCGAGGGGTGTGGGGTATATCAGAGTGTTACGGCGAGGGGTGTGGGGTATATCAGAGTGTTACGGCGAGGGGTGTGGGGTATATCAGAGTGTTACGGCGAGGGGTGTGGGGTATATCAGAGTGTTACGGCGAGGGGTGTGGGGTATATCAGAGTGTTACGGCGAGGGGTGTGGGGTATATCAGAGTGTTACGGCGAGGGGTGTGGGGTATATCAGAGTGTTACGGCGAGGGGTGTGGGGTATATCAGAGTGTTACGGCGAGGGGTGTGGGGTATATCAGAGTGTTACGGCGAGGGGTGTGGGGTATATCAGAGTGTTACGGCGAGGGGTGTGGGGTATATCAGAGTGTTACGGCGAGGGGTGTGGGGTATATCAGAGTGTTACGGCGAGGGGTGTGGGGTATATCAGAGTGTTACGGCGAGGGGTGTGGGGTATATCAGAGTGTTACGGCGAGGGGTGTGGGGTATATCAGAGTGTTACGGCGAGGGGTGTGGGGTATATCAGAGTGTTACGGCGAGGGGTGTGGGGTATATCAGAGTGTTACGGCGAGGGGTGTGGGGTATATCAGAGTGTTACGGCGAGGGGTGTGGGGTATATCAGAGTGTTACGGCGAGGGGTGTGGGGTATATCAGAGTGTTACGGCGAGGGGTGTGGGGTATATCAGAGTGTTACGGCGAGGGGTGTGGGGTATATCAGAGTGTTACGGCGAGGGGTGTGGGGTATATCAGAGTGTTACGGCGAGGGGTGTGGGGGATATCAGAGTGTTACGGCGAGGGGTGTGGGGGATATCAGAGTGTTACAGTGCGGGGTGTGGGATATATCAGAGTGTTACGGCGAGGGGTGTGGGGTATATCAGAGTGTTACGGCGAGGGGTGTGGGATATATCAGAGTGTTACAGCGAGGGGTGTGGGGTATATCAGAGAGTTACAGCGAGGGGTGTGGGGTATATCAGAGTGTTACAGTGCGGGGTGTGGGATATATCAGAGTGTTACAGTGAGGGGTGTGGGGGATATCAGAGTGTTACAGTGAGGGGTGTGGGGTATATCAGAGTGTTACAGTGAGGGGTGTGGGGTATATCAGAGTGTTACAGTGCGGGGTGTGGGATATATCAGAGTGTTACAGTGAGGGGTGTGGGGTATATCAGAGTGTTACAGTGAGGGGTGTGGGGTATATCAGAGTGTTACAGTGAGGGGTGTGGGGTATATCAGAGTGTTACAGTGAGGGGTGTGGGGTATATCAGAGTGTTACAGTGCGGGGTGTGGGGGATATCAGAGTGTTACAGTGCGGGGTGTGGGATATATCAGAGTGTTACAGTGAGGGGTGTGGGGTATATCAGAGTGTTACAGTGCGGGGTGGGGGATATATCAGAGTGTTACAGTGAGGGGTGTGGGATATATCAGAGTGTTACAGTGTGGGGATATATCAGAGTGTTACAGTGTGGGGTATATCAGAGTGTTACAGTGAGGGGTGTGGGGTATATCAGAGTGTTACAGTGAGGGGGTGTGGGGATATATCAGAGTGTTACAGTGAGGGGTGTGGGGTATATCAGAGTGTTACAGTGAGGGGTGTGGGGTATATCAGAGTGTTACAGTGAGGGGTGTGGGGTATATCAGAGTGTTACAGTGCGGGGTGTGGGGGATATCAGAGTGTTACAGTGCGGGGTGTGGGGGATATCAGAGTGTTACAGTGCGGGGTGTGGGGGATAT
>NW_027651200.1:0-18294 GCF_965287045.1 Carcharhinus amblyrhynchos | reverse complement strand
CCTATGCCTTGAAGGTATAATACTCACCCTATTTATTGCCACTGCTATCTGATCTATAACATTAAATTCTACCTCCAGCTCCATTATCCCTATAATTCTCCTAACATTTTCTGCCTGCGAAGCTAGTGCAGGACTAGCTATCCTAGTTGCTGCTTCTCGTTCACATGGTTCCGACAAACTACAAAACCTCAACCTACTCCAATGCTAAAAATTTTAATTCCAACAATCATACTATTTCCTACTGCCTGATTTTCCCATAAAAAATGACTATGAACTACTACCTCCATCCATAGTCTTCTCATTGCTACAACAAGTCTACTCTGATTTAAATGAAACTCAGACATTGGCTGAGACTTTTCCAACCAATATTTAGCCATTGATCCCTTATCTACTCCACTACTTATCCTTACATGCTGACTCCTACCACTAATAATCCTAGCTAGTCAAAATCACATTTCCCCAGAACCCTTAACCCGACAACGAACCTATATTTCCCTCCTAATCTCCTTACAATTTTTCCTCATCATAGCTTTCTCTGCAACAGAAATAATTTTATTTTATATCATATTTGAAGCTACACTTATCCCAACACTTATTATTATTACACGATGAGGTAACCAAACAGAACGCTTAAATGCAGGAACTTACTTCCTATTTTATACCTTAATTGGATCCCTTCCATTACTCATTGCTCTGCTATCTATACAAAACAATCTTGGCACCCTCTCAATATTTATTATCCAACACTCTCAATACACTAACCTCTATTCATGAACAGACAAATTCTGATGAACTGCCTGCATTATTGCCTTCCTTGTCAAAATACCACTCTATGGAGTTCACCTCTGACTACCAAAAGCCCACGTCGAAGCTCCAATCGCTGGTTCAATAATCCTAGCTGCCGTACTACTAAAACTAGGGGGCTACGGAATAATACGAATCATTATTATACTTAACCCACTCACTAAAGAAATAGCTTATCCATTTTTAATCCTAGCCATCTGAGGTATCGTAATAACCAGCTCTATCTGCTTACGACAAACAGATTTAAAATCTCTTATTGCTTACTCCTCAGTTAGTCATATAGGCCTTGTCGCAGCAGCTATCCTCATCCAAACCCCATGAAGTTTCGCAGGAGCAACAACACTAATAATTGCCCATGGCCTAATCTCATCAGCTTTATTCTGTCTAGCTAACACTAACTATGAGCGCATTCACAGCCGAACCCTTCTCTTAGCCCGAGGAACCCAAATTATTCTCCCACTCATAGCAACCTGATGATTCCTCGCTAATCTTGCCAACCTTGCTCTACCCCCATCCCCAAACCTTATAGGAGAACTTTTCATCATTACATCATTATTCAACTGATCTAACTGAACCTTAATCCTCACAGGCTCCGGAGTATTAATCACAGCATCTTACTCCCTCTACATATTCCTCATAACTCAACGAGGAATAACACCTAACCACCTCCTCTCACTCAATCCTTCTCATACACGAGAACATCTTCTCCTTAGTCTCCATATTATACCCGTACTATTACTAATCCTTAAACCAGAACTTATCTGAAGCTGAACATTCTGTATTTATAGTTTAACTAAAACATTAGATTGTGGTTCTAAAGACAAAAGTTAAAACCTTTTTATTTACCGAGAGAGGTCCGGGACACGAAGATCTGCTAATTCTTCTTATCATGGTTCGAGCCCATGACTCACTCGGCCCTTGAAAGATAATAGCAATCTATTGGTCTTAGGAACCAAAAACTCTTGGTGCAACTCCAAGCAAGAGCTATGAATATTATCTTTAACTCATCCTTCCTTCTAATCTTCATTATCCTCACCTTCCCATTAATTTCTTCTCTTTCACCCAAAGAACTTAAACCAAACTGATCATCCTTATATGTAAAAACTGCCGTAAAAATCTCCTTTTTCATTAGTTTAATTCCTTTATTTATTTTTCTCGACCAAGGTTTAGAATCAATCACTACTAACTGAAACTGAATAAACATAGGCCCATTTGACATTAACATAAGTTTCAAATTCGATTTATATTCAATCATCTTCACACCCGTAGCTTTATATGTTACCTGATCTATTCTCGAATTTGCTCTCTGATATATACACTCTGACCCTAACATAAATCGCTTCTTTAAATATCTCCTATTATTCCTAATCTCAATAATTATCCTAGTTACTGCCAACAACATATTCCAATTATTCATTGGCTGAGAAGGAGTTGGAATCATATCTTTCTTACTTATTGGCTGATGATATAGCCGAACAGACGCTAATACAGCAGCACTACAAGCCGTCATCTATAACCGAATTGGTGACATTGGACTAATCCTAAGTATAGCCTGACTAGCTACTAACCTCAACTCATGAGAAATCCACCAACTTTTCATTCTATCAAAAAACAAAGACCTAACCCTACCACTCCTCGGCCTTGTATTAGCTGCAGCTGGAAAATCAGCACAATTTGGGCTACACCCATGATTACCCTCAGCCATAGAAGGCCCCACACCAGTATCAGCATTACTCCACTCAAGTACAATAGTTGTAGCAGGCATCTTTCTTTTAATTCGCCTCCACCCCCTCATCCAAGACAACAAACTAATCCTAACAACCTGTCTATGTCTAGGAGCACTTACTACCCTCTTCACGGCCGCATGTGCCCTAACCCAAAATGATATTAAAAAAATCATTGCCTTCTCAACATCAAGTCAACTAGGACTGATAATAGTTACTATCGGTCTTAATCAACCTCAACTAGCCTTCCTCCATATCTGCACTCACGCTTTCTTTAAAGCAATACTCTTCCTTTGCTCCGGATCAATTATTCACAGTCTTAACGATGAACAAGATATCCGAAAAATAGGAGGTCTTCATAAGCTTTTACCATTTACCTCAACCTCTCTAACAATTGGTAGCCTAGCCCTTACAGGTATACCATTCCTATCAGGCTTCTTCTCAAAAGACGCCATCATTGAATCTATAAACACTTCCCACTTAAACGCCTGAGCCCTAATCCTAACCCTTGTAGCAACATCCTTTACAGCTATCTACAGTCTCCGCCTTATCTTCTTTGCATTAATAAACTATCCCCGATTCAATACACTCTCTCCAATCAATGAAAACAACCCATCAGTAATTAACCCCATCAAACGTCTTGCTTATGGAAGCATTATTGCCGGCCTAATTATTACTCTTAATCTTACCCCAACAAAAACTCAAATCATAACCATATCCCCCTTACTCAAACTATCCGCCCTCCTAGTTACAATCATAGGTCTTCTCCTAGCTCTCGAACTTACTAACCTCACCAACTCTCACTTCAAAATTAATCCTATACTCCACCCCCACCACTTCTCTAATATATTAGGTTACTTCCCCTCCATTATTCACCGACTTTTCCCAAAAACTAGTCTAAACTGAGCCCAACATGTCTCAACACATCTAATCGATCTGACCTGAAGTGAAAAAATTGGACCTAAAAGCAACCTCATCCAACAAACACCCCTCATCAAATTATCTACTAAACCTCAACAAGGCTTCATCAAAACTTATCTAACACTCTTATTCCTAACATTAACCCTAATTACCCTAATCATCTCTACCTAACTACTCGTAAAGCACCTCAAGACAAACCTCGAGTTAATTCTAATACTACAAATAAAGTTAACAACAATACCCAACCCCCTAAAACTAACATTCAACCCCCATCAGAATACAACAAAGCAACTCCTCAAAAATCCCCCCGTACCATATCCAAACTACTCATTTCCTCCACCCCAGTTCAATGTAAACCTCATCCTTCAACCATAAAATACTTACCAACCACAAAAAGCCCTACTAAATAAAACCCAACATACAATAACACCGATCAATCTCCTCATGCTTCCGGATAAGGCTCCGCAGCAAGAGCTGCAGTATAAGCAAAAACTACCAACATTCCTCCCAAATAAATTAAAAACAAAACTAATGACATAAAAGACCCACCATGCCCTACTAATAAACCACACCCAACCCCTGCAGCAATAACTAAACCTAAAGCAGCATAATAAGGAGAAGGATTAGATGCTACACCTATTAAACCTAAAATTAAACCAATCATTATCACAAACATAAAATATACCATTATTCCTACCTGGACTTTAACCAAGACTAATAACTTGAAAAACTATCGTTGTTATTCAACTATAAGAACTAATGGCCACTAATATCCGAAAAACCCACCCACTTTTAAAAATCATAAACCACGCCCTAGTTGACTTACCTGCTCCATCTAACATTTCATTATGATGAAACTTTGGCTCACTTCTAGGACTATGTCTAATCATTCAAATTCTCACAGGACTCTTCCTAGCTATACACTATACCGCAGACATCTCCATAGCCTTCTCCTCAGTAGTTCATATCTGTCGTGACGTCAACTACGGCTGACTTATTCGTAATATCCATGCTAATGGAGCCTCACTATTCTTCATCTGTGTCTACCTCCATATTGCTCGAGGATTATATTACGGCTCCTACCTTTATAAAGAAACATGAAACATTGGCGTAATTCTTCTCTTCCTATTAATAGCAACAGCCTTCGTCGGCTATGTTCTACCATGAGGACAAATATCCTTCTGAGGAGCTACAGTTATTACCAACCTTCTATCCGCATTTCCCTATATCGGAGATATACTAGTACAATGAATCTGAGGGGGCTTCTCAGTAGACAATGCCACCCTTACACGTTTCTTTGCCTTTCACTTTCTACTCCCATTTCTAATCTTAGCCCTAACAGTCATTCACCTCCTATTCCTTCATGAAACAGGCTCTAACAACCCTCTAGGCATTAACTCCGATGCAGATAAAATCTCATTCCACCCATACTTTTCTTACAAAGACCTACTTGGCTTTTTCGTCATAATCTTATTCTTAGCCGCATTAGCCCTATTTATACCTAACCTATTAGGAGATGCTGAAAACTTTATCCCAGCAAACCCACTTGTTACTCCACCACATATCAAACCCGAATGATACTTCTTATTCGCCTATGCAATCTTACGCTCAATCCCTAATAAACTAGGAGGAGTCCTAGCTCTCCTATTTTCCATCTTTATCCTTATATTAGTTCCTCTCCTCCATACCTCTAAACAACG
This sequence comes from Carcharhinus amblyrhynchos, assembly GCF_965287045.1. NCBI lineage: Eukaryota > Metazoa > Chordata > Chondrichthyes > Carcharhiniformes > Carcharhinidae > Carcharhinus > Carcharhinus amblyrhynchos. The sequence continues at coordinate 13,145 of NW_027651200.1, read as the reverse complement.
AAGCACCATCTTTCGACCCATAACACAAATCTTCTTCTGACTTCTTGTAGCTAATTCAATTATTTTAACTTGAATTGGAGGTCAACCAGTAGAACAACCATTTATTATAGTAGGACAAATCGCCTCAATCTCCTACTTTTCCTTATTCCTTATTATCATACCACTCACTAGCTGATGAGAAAATAAAATCCTCAGCCTAAACTAGTTTTGGTAGCTTAACTAAAAAGCGTCGACCTTGTAAGTCGAAGACCGAGGGTGCAACCCCCTCCCAAAACATATCAGGGAAAGGAGGGTCAAACTCCTGCCCTTGGCTCCCAAAGCCAAGATTCTGCCTAAACTGCCCCCTGATTGCTATTATAGCGAATAAATGCTGAATTATAAAAATTCAGTTTTTGTACGCCAGAGTGACATATTAATGATATAGTCCACATACCTTAATATACCACATAATACCCTCATTCCATAATAGCTATAACAGATATTATACTACCTCATTACATATACTATGCTTAATCCTCATTAGTCGATATTCCACTATATCATTACATACTATGCTTAATCCACATTAGTCTACTGTCAGCTATTTCATTTCATTAAATTATTTAACCCTCATTAATCTATAATCAATAATTTCATAGCATAATATTTTTCACTTAACCCTACTTTACATGGTATTATTTAATGCCGTTGGTAAGAAATCCCCATTAACCTAATAAATGAAAAAAATTGTACGGTTTGTGGTACATTACTGTTTTATCCCCTACTATTGATCAAAACTGACATTTGATTATGGTTGAACTTCATATAATCCTTGATCGTATCAAGAATGCCAGTCCTCTAGTTCCCTTTAATGGCATATTTATCCTTGATCGTCTCAAGATTTATCTTCCGCCCTGTTTTTTTAGTTCGGTATGAAGCAAATCGCTATTCCCCGGAAGGGCTCATCTGGTTCATTAAGGTAAACTTGAGCTATCCTCGACATTTTTCTTATCATTATCCCATTACTTATCATTCAGGAGATTAGATTGTCAAATTCACCATTACCGAAAGGCATCAGAAAATAGCAGGTTATGAAGGGCCAGTTTGGTTTTTTTGATTAATGCGGCAAATGAGTAGAAAAAACATTGTGATTAACCCCCCCGGAAACAAACCTCCTATAATAGTGCGTGTACAATGCATTTCATTATTCTAATACATTCTTCATTTTATCTGGCATAAATATTTCTATTATTAGGATCGCCCCAGGTTTGGGAAAAAAATCGAACCTTTAAAAAAAAAAAAGTTTTTTCGGTAAAAACCCCCCTCCCCCTTAATATACACGGTTGTCTCGAAAAACCCCTAAAACGAGGGCCGACGTATATTTTTCCATAGAATTGTTGTGATAATTTCTCTATATATAATGTAACAATGTGATGCTAGTGTAGCTTAATTTAAAGCATGGCACTGAAGATGCTAAGATGAAAATTAATTTTTTTCCGCAAGCATGTAAGGTTTGGTCCTGGCCTTAGTGTTAATTGTAACTAGGATTATACATGCAAGTTTCAGCTCTCCCGTGAGAATGCCCTAATTATTCTATTAAATAACTAGGAGCAGATATCAGGCACACATACACGTAGCCCAAGACATCTTGCTAAGCCACTCCCCCAAGGGATTTCAGCAGTAATAAACATTGATTTCATAAGCGCAAGCTTGACTCAGTTAAAGTTAACAGAGTTGGTTAATCTCGTGCCAGCCACCGCGGTTATACGAGTAACTCACATTAACACATCCCGGCGTAAAGAGTGATTAAAGAATGACCTTTAACTACTAAAGTTCAGACCTCATAAAACTGTTATACGTATTCATGAGTGGAATAAACAACAACGAAAGTGACTTTACAAATTAAGGAACCTTGATGTCACGACAGTTGGGACCCAAACTAGGATTAGATACCCTACTATGCCCAACCACAAACTTAGACAACACCTCACTATATTGTTCGCCAGAGTACTACAAGCGCTAGCTTAAAACCCAAAGGACTTGGCGGTATCCCACACCCACCTAGAGGAGCCTGTTCTATAACCGATAATCCTCGTTCAACCTCACCACTTCTTGCCATTACCGTCTATATACCGCCGTCGTCAGCCCACCCTGTGAAGGATCAAAAGTAAGCAAAAAGAATAAAACTCCAAAACGTCAGGTCGAGGTGTAGCAAATGAAGTGGGAAGAAATGGGCTACATTTTTTTCCAAGAATATACGAATGGTAAACTGAAAACACACCTAAAGGTGGATTTAGCAGTAAGAGGAGATCAGAATACTCCTCTGAAATCGGCCCTGGGATAAGCACACACCGCCCGTCACTCTCCTCAAAAATAACTTACCCTTTTTATAAATACATTTCTTCAACAAGAGGAGGCAAGTCGTAACATGGTAAGTGTACTGGAAAGTGCACTTGGAATCAAAATGTGGCTAAATTAGTAAAGCACCTCCCTTACACCGAGGAGATATCCGCGCAATTCGGATCATTTTGAACCTCAAAGCTAGCCTATATATCAATTCAACTAGACCTTATAAATCTAATCCATATTACAATTTTCAATCAAAACATTCTCAACCTTTCAGTATGGGTGACAGAACAATAACCCTAGCGCAATAGCCTATGTACCGCAAGGGAAAGCTGAAAAAGAAATGAAATAAATCATTAAAGTACTAAAAAGCAGAGATCATACCTCGTACCTTTTGCATCATGATTTAGCTAGAAAAACTAGGCAAAAAGACCTTAAGTCTATCTCCCCGAAACTAAACGAGCTACTCCGAAGCAGCATTATAGAGCTAACCCGTCTCTGTGGCAAAAGAGTGGGAAGACTTCCGAGTAGCGGTGAAAAGCCTACCGAGTTTAGTGATAGCTGGTTACCCAAGAAAAGAACTTTAGTTCTGCATTAATTTTTCACCATCTAGACAAGACTTACTCGTCAAAGAAACTTATAAGAATTAATAGTTATTTAGAAGAGGTACAACCCTTCTAAACCAAGACACAACTTTTTAAGGTGGGAAATGATCATAATTATCAAGGTTACCATCTCAGTGGGCCTAAAAGCAGCCACCTGTCAAGCAAGCGTCGCAGCTCTAATCTAATAACTAAACCTTTAATCCAGATATTCATTCACAACCCCCTTTATCCTATTGGGTTATTTTATATTTATATAAAAGAACTTATGCTAAAATGAGTAATAAAGAGAACAAATCTCTCCCGACACAAGTGTACGTCAGAAAGAATTAAATCACTGATAATTAAACGACCCCAAACTGAGGTCATTATATCACTTAATCATCAACTAGAAAATCCTATTCCCCTACTCGTTATCCCTACACAGGAGTGTCACCAGGAAAGATTAAAAGAAAATAAAGGAACTCGGCAAACATAAACTCCGCCTGTTTACCAAAAACATCGCCTCTTGACAAACCATAAGAGGTCCCGCCTGCCCTGTGACAACGTTTAACGGCCGCGGTATTTTGACCGTGCAAAGGTAGCGTAATCACTTGTCTTTTAAATGAAGACCTGTATGAAAGGCATCACGAGAGTTTAACTGTCTCTATTTTCCAATCAATGAAATTGATCTATTCGTGCAGAAGCGAATATAATAACATTAGACGAGAAGACCCTATGGAGCTTCAAACACTTAAATTAATTATGTAATCATCCACTTCCCAGGGAATAAACAAAACATACAATACTTCTAATTTAACTGTTTTTGGTTGGGGTGACCAAGGGGAAAAACAAATCCCCCTCATCGACTGAGTACTAAGTACTTAAAAATTAGAATGACAATTCTAATTAATAAAACATTTATCGAAAAATGACCCAGGATTTCCTGATCAATGAACCAAGTTACCCTAGGGATAACAGCGCAATCCTTTCTCAGAGTCCCTATCGAAGAAAGGGTTTACGACCTCGATGTTGGATCAGGACATCCTAATGGTGCAACCGCTATTAAGGGTTCGTTTGTTCAACGATTAATAGTCCTACGTGATCTGAGTTCAGACCGGAGAAATCCAGGTCAGTTTCTATCTATGAATACACTTTTCCTAGTACGAAAGGACCGGAAAAGTAGGGCCAATGCCACTAGCACGCCCTATTTTCATCTATTGAATAAAACTAAAATAGATAAGAAAAGATCACCTAGTGCCCAAAAAAAGGGTTGTTGAGGTGGCAGAGCCTGGTAAATGCAAAAGACCTAAGTCCTTTAATCCAGAGGTTCAAATCCTCTCCTCAACTATGCTCCAACCCATTTTACTCTATTTAATTAACCCCCTTGCCTACATTATCCCCATCCTTTTAGCCACAGCCTTCCTTACATTAATTGAACGAAAAATTCTCGGCTATATACAATTTCGTAAAGGTCCAAACATTGTTGGACCTTATGGTCTACTCCAACCTATCGCAGACGGCCTAAAATTATTTATTAAAGAACCTGTCCGTCCATCAATATCCTCTCCATTTCTATTTCTAATTACCCCCACAATAGCTCTAACATTAGCCCTACTCATATGAATACCCCTCCCTCTTCCTCACTCAATTATTAATCTTAACCTAGGTCTATTATTTATTCTAGCAATCTCAAGCCTTACTGTTTACACTATTTTAGGGTCCGGATGAGCATCCAACTCAAAATATGCTCTAATAGGAGCATTACGTGCCGTAGCACAAACTATCTCATATGAAGTAAGCTTAGGCCTCATCCTCTTATCAATAATCGTATTCGCTGGAGGATTTACCCTCCATACATTTAATCTAGCTCAAGAAACTATCTGACTCCTAATCCCAGGTTGACCACTAGCCTTAATATGATACATTTCAACCCTAGCAGAAACTAACCGAGCTCCCTTTGACTTAACAGAAGGAGAATCAGAACTAGTATCAGGATTCAACATTGAATACGCAGGAGGCCCATTTGCCCTATTCTTCCTAGCCGAATATACTAACATCCTACTAATAAATACCCTATCAGTTATCCTATTCATAGGAACTTCCTATAATCCTCTTCTCCCACAAATCTCAACACTCAGCCTTATAATAAAAGCTACATTACTAACATTTATCTTCTTATGAATCCGAGCATCCTACCCCCGCTTCCGCTATGATCAACTCATACACTTAGTCTGAAAAAACTTCCTACCCCTCACTTTAGCAATTATCCTATGACACATAGCCCTACCTCTCGCTACATCAAGCCTACCCCCAATCACTTAAGGAAGTGTGCCTGAATTAAAGGACCACTTTGATAGAGTGGATAATGAGAGTTAAAACCTCTCCACTTCCTCCTAGAAAAATAGGACTCGAACCTATATTTAAGAGATCAAAACCCTTCGTGTTTCCTATTACACTATTCCCTAGTAAAGTCAGCTAATAAAGCTTTTGGGCCCATACCCCAACCATGTTGGTTAAAATCCTTCCTTTACTAATGAACCCTACTGTACTAACCATCCTAATTTCAAGTCTAGGCCTAGGAACCACCCTTACATTTATTGGGTCACACTGACTCCTAGTATGAATAGGCCTTGAAATTAATACTCTAGCTATTATTCCTCTAATAATACGCCAACACCACCCACGAGCAGTAGAAGCTACTACAAAATATTTCATTACTCAAGCAACTGCCTCCGCTCTATTATTATTCGCTGGCATCACAAATGCTTGAACTTCAGGTGAATGAAGTTTAACCGAAATAATTAACCCAACTTCTGCCACACTAGCATTAACCGCACTTGCCCTAAAAATTGGTCTTGCACCACTACACTTTTGACTACCCGAAGTCCTCCAAGGCTTAGATCTCACCACAGGACTCATCCTATCAACCTGACAAAAACTAGCTCCATTCGCTATTTTACTTCAACTATACCCCTTACTCAACCCCAATCTATTATTAACCCTTGGAATTCTCTCAACAATTATTGGAGGGTGGGGAGGACTTAATCAAACACAATTACGAAAAATCCTGGCCTACTCATCAATCGCAAACCTCGGATGAATAATTACAATTCTACATTATGCTCCTAACCTAACCCTACTTAACCTCATCCTATATATTATCATAACACTTACAACCTTTCTCTTATTTAAAACCTTTAACTCAACTAAAATTAACTCAATTGCCTCATCATCAACCAAATCCCCTCTCTTATCCATTATCACTTTATTAACCCTCCTTTCCCTAGGAGGACTACCCCCACTTTCCGGATTTATACCTAAATGATTAATCCTCCAAGAATTAACAAAACAAAGTTTATTTATTCCAGCTACTATTATAGCTCTCATAGCCCTCCTTAGTCTATTCTTTTACTTACGTCTATGTTATGCTACAACACTAACTATAAACCCTAACCCAACCAACATATCATCATCTTGACGAACAAAACCCAACCACCCAACCCTCATCCTATTAACCTCAGCAACCTTATCCATCCTCCTTCTCCCCTTAACACCCACAATCTTTATACTTACCCCATAGAAATTTAGGTTAACAACAGACCAAAAGCCTTCAAAGCTTTAAGTAGAAGTGAAAATCCTCTAATTTCTGCTAAGACTTGCAAGACTCTATCTCACATCCTCTGAATGCAACTCAGATGCTTTAATTAAGCTAAAACCTTCTAGATAGGCAGGCCTCGATCCTACAAAATCTTAGTTAACAGCTAAGCGTTTAATCCAACGAACTTCTATCTAAGCTTTCTCCCGCCGCCACAGACAAAGGCGGGAGAAAGCCCCGGGAGGGAACTAACCTCCGTCTTTGGATTTGCAATCCAACGTAAACAGCTACTTCAAGGCTTTGATAAGAAGAGGATTTTGACCTCTGTAAACGGAGCTACAATCCGCCGCTTATTCTCAGCCATCTTACCTGTGGCAATTAATCGTTGACTATTTTCTACCAACCACAAAGATATTGGCACCCTTTACCTGATTTTTGGTGCATGAGCAGGTATAGTTGGAACAGCCCTAAGTCTCCTAATTCGAGCTGAACTTGGGCAACCTGGATCACTTTTAGGGGATGATCAGATTTATAATGTAATCGTAACTGCCCACGCTTTTGTAATAATCTTTTTTATGGTTATACCAATTATAATTGGTGGTTTCGGAAATTGACTAGTTCCTTTAATAATTGGTGCACCAGATATAGCCTTCCCACGAATAAATAACATAAGTTTTTGACTTCTTCCACCATCATTTCTTCTCCTCCTCGCTTCTGCCGGAGTAGAAGCTGGAGCAGGTACTGGTTGAACAGTTTATCCCCCATTAGCTAGTAACCTAGCACATGCTGGACCATCTGTTGATTTAGCTATTTTCTCTCTTCACTTAGCCGGTGTTTCATCAATTCTAGCTTCAATTAATTTTATTACAACTATTATTAATATAAAACCACCAGCCATTTCCCAATATCAAACACCATTATTTGTTTGATCTATTCTTGTAACCACTATTCTTCTTCTCTTATCACTTCCAGTTCTTGCAGCAGGGATTACAATATTACTTACAGATCGTAACCTTAATACTACATTCTTTGATCCTGCAGGTGGAGGAGATCCAATCCTTTATCAACATTTATTTTGATTTTTTGGTCATCCTGAAGTTTATATTTTAATTCTACCGGGCTTCGGAATAATCTCTCATGTAGTAGCCTACTACTCAGGTAAAAAAGAACCATTCGGATATATAGGCATAGTTTGAGCAATAATAGCAATTGGTCTACTTGGTTTTATTGTTTGAGCCCATCATATATTCACAGTAGGAATAGATGTAGATACTCGAGCCTATTTCACCTCCGCAACAATAATTATTGCTATTCCTACAGGTGTTAAAGTCTTTAGCTGATTAGCAACCCTTCATGGAGGATCTATTAAATGAGATACTCCTTTACTCTGAGCTTTAGGATTTATCTTCCTTTTTACAGTAGGTGGTTTAACAGGAATTGTCCTAGCTAACTCCTCATTAGACATTGTTCTCCATGATACTTATTATGTAGTAGCTCACTTCCACTATGTTCTTTCAATAGGAGCAGTATTTGCCATTATGGCAGGTCTTATTCACTGATTCCCCTTAATTTCTGGTTTTACTCTTCATCAAACCTGAACAAAAATCCAATTTACAGTTATATTTATTGGAGTAAACTTAACCTTCTTCCCTCAACACTTCCTAGGTCTCGCAGGTATACCACGACGATATTCAGATTATCCAGATGCATATACTCTATGAAACGCAATTTCATCAATTGGCTCCCTAATCTCTCTCGTTGCTGTAATCATATTACTATTCATCATTTGAGAAGCATTTGCCTCAAAACGAGAAGTACTATCCGTTGAACTTCCACATACAAATGTAGAATGACTACATGGTTGTCCTCCTCCTTATCACACCTACGAAGAACCAGCATTTGTTCAAGTCCAACGACCCTCTTTTTAACAAGAAAGGAAGGAATTGAACCCCCATATGCTGGTTTCAAGCCAGCCACATCACCACTCTGTCACTTTCTTCATAAGATACTAGTAAAATATATTACACTGCCTTGTCGGGACAGAATTGTAAGTTAAACCCTTACGTATCTTATTTTACAATGGCACACCCCTCACAATTAGGATTCCAAGATGCAGCCTCCCCAGTTATGGAAGAACTTATTCACTTTCACGACCACACATTAATAATTGTATTCTTAATTAGCACCCTAGTTCTCTACATTATTACAGCAATAGTTACAACTAAACTTACAAATAAATACATTCTTGACTCCCAAGAAATCGAAATCGTTTGAACCATCTTACCTGCTATTATTCTCATTATAATTGCTCTCCCATCACTACGAATCTTATATCTCATAGACGAAATCAATGATCCACATCTAACCATTAAAGCTATAGGCCATCAATGATACTGAAGTTATGAATATACAGATTACGAAGACCTAGGATTTGATTCTTATATAATTCAAACTCAAGACTTGACTCCAGGTCAATTCCGTTTATTGGAAACAGATCACCGTATAGTAGTACCTATAGAATCACCTATCCGAGTCCTAGTATCAGCAGAAGACGTCCTACACTCATGAGCCGTTCCAGCTCTAGGCGTAAAAATAGATGCTGTTCCAGGACGACTTAATCAAACTGCCTTTATTGTTTCACGTCCTGGTGTCTATTACGGCCAATGTTCAGAAATTTGCGGCGCTAATCACAGCTTTATACCTATCGTAGTAGAAGCAGTTCCCTTAGAACACTTCGAAGCCTGATCTTCATCAATGCTAGAAGAAGCCTCATTAAGAAGCTAAACTGGGCCTAGCATTAGCCTTTTAAGCTAAACATTGGTGACTCCCAACCACCCTTAATGATATGCCCCAATTAAATCCTAACCCATGATTTTTAATCTTATTATTCTCATGAATTATCTTCCTTACTATTCTACCAAACAAAATTATAAATCATTTATTCAATAATGACCCAACCCTAAAAAGTACTGAAAAACCTAAACCTAATCCCTGAAACTGACCATGATTATAAGTTTCTTTGATCAATTCTTAAGCCCATCACTTATTGGAATCCCCCTTATTGCCCTAGCAATCTTAATCCCATGATTAACCTTCCCAACTCCAACTAATCGATGATTAAACAACCGATTAATTACTCTCCAAGCTTGATTCATTAATCGCTTTGTTTATCAACTTATACAACCAATCAACCTTGGAGGACATAAATGAGCTATATTACTAACAGCCTTAATATTATTCCTAATTACCATTAACCTCTTAGGTCTTCTCCCATACACATTTACCCCTACAACACAACTTTCTCTAAATATAGCATTCGCCCTTCCATTATGACTTACAACTGTATTAATTGGTATATTAAATCAACCTACAATTGCATTAGGCCACCTTCTTCCAGAAGGAACACCAACCCCTTTAATTCCAATCCTTATTATTATCGAAACTATCAGCCTATTCATTCGACCATTAGCCTTAGGAGTCCGACTAACCGCCAATTTAACAGCAGGCCACCTTCTAATACAATTAATTGCTACCGCAGCATTTGTCCTCTTAACTATCATACCAACTGTAGCCTTACTAACTTCTACAATTCTATTCTTATTAACAATTCTAGAAGTAGCTGTAGCAATAATCCAAGCATATGTATTCGTTCTCCTACTAAGCTTATATTTACAAGAAAATGTATAATGGCTCACCAAGCACATGCATACCACATAGTTGACCCAAGCCCATGACCCTTAACAGGAGCTACCGCTGCCCTTCTTATAACATCGGGTTTAGCCATCTGATTTCACTTCCACTCACTTCTTCTCCTTTATTTAGGACTAACCCTTCTTTTCCTAACAATAATTCAATGATGACGTGACGTTATTCGAGAAGGAACATTCCAAGGCCATCATACCCCTCCTGTACAAAAAGGTCTTCGTTATGGAATAATCTTATTCATCACATCAGAAGTTTTCTTCTTCTTAGGTTTTTTCTGAGCCTTCTATCATTCCAGCCTTGCACCAACCCCCGAATTAGGCGGATGCTGACCACCAACAGGAATTAATCCTTTAGATCCATTCGAAGTCCCACTCTTAAACACTGCAGTACTTTTAGCTTCAGGAGTAACCGTAACTTGAGCCCACCATAGCTTAATAGAAGGTAACCGAAAAGAAGCAATTCAAGCCCTTACTTTAACCATTATCCTAGGAGTTTACTTTACATCCCTTCAAGCCATAGAATATTACGAAGCACCATTCACTATCGCCGACGGAGTTTACGGAACAACATTTTATGTTGCCACAGGATTCCACGGTCTCCATGTTATTATTGGTTCAACATTTCTAGCAGTTTGTCTTATACGACAAGTCCAATATCACTTTACATCAGAACATCACTTCGGCTTCGAAGCCGCAGCATGATACTGACATTTTGTAGATGTAGTGTGATTATTCCTTTATGTATCCATCTATTGATGAGGCTCATAATTGCTTTTCTAGTATAAATTAGTACAAGTGATTTCCAATTACTTAATCTTGGTTAAAACCCAAGGAAAAGTAATGAACCTCATCATGTCGTCTGTCGCGACCACGGCCCTGATTTCCCTAATCCTCGCTTTAATCGCATTTTGATTACCGTCATTAAACCCAGATAATGAAAAACTATCTCCCTATGAATGTGGCTTCGACCCATTAGGAAGTGCCCGCCTCCCCTTTTCTCTACGTTTCTTCTTAGTAGCAATCTTATTCCTCCTATTTGATTTAGAAATCGCCCTTTTACTACCACTACCCTGAGGAAACCAACTACTAACACCACTCTCCACACTTCTCTGAGCAACAATTATTCTAATTTTACTTACCCTAGGCCTCATCTATGAATGATTCCAAGGAGGACTTGAATGAGCAGAATAGATGTTTAGTCCAAATTAAGACCGCTAATTTCGGCTTAGCAAATTATGGTGAAAATCCATAAACATCTTATGTCCCCTATATATTTCAGTTTCACCTCAGCATTTATCTTAGGTTTAATAGGCCTTGCATTTAATCGTTCACATCTTTTATCCGCCCTCCTATGCCTTGAAGGTATAATACTCACCCTATTTATTGCCACTGCTATCTGATCTATAACATTAAATTCTACCTCCAGCTCCATTATCCCTATAATTCTCCTAACATTTTCTGCCTGCGAAGCTAGTGCAGGACTAGCTATCCTAGTTGCTGCTTCTCGTTCACATGGTTCCGACAAACTACAAAACCTCAACCTACTCCAATGCTAAAAATTTTAATTCCAACAATCATACTATTTCCTACTGCCTGATTTTCCCATAAAAAATGACTATGAACTACTACCTCCATCCATAGTCTTCTCATTGCTACAACAAGTCTACTCTGATTTAAATGAAACTCAGACATTGGCTGAGACTTTTCCAACCAATATTTAGCCATTGATCCCTTATCTACTCCACTACTTATCCTTACATGCTGACTCCTACCACTAATAATCCTAGCTAGTCAAAATCACATTTCCCCAGAACCCTTAACCCGACAACGAACCTATATTTCCCTCCTAATCTCCTTACAATTTTTCCTCATCATAGCTTTCTCTGCAACAGAAATAATTTTATTTTATATCATATTTGAAGCTACACTTATCCCAACACTTATTATTATTACACGATGAGGTAACCAAACAGAACGCTTAAATGCAGGAACTTACTTCCTATTTTATACCTTAATTGGATCCCTTCCATTACTCATTGCTCTGCTATCTATACAAAACAATCTTGGCACCCTCTCAATATTTATTATCCAACACTCTCAATACACTAACCTCTATTCATGAACAGACAAATTCTGATGAACTGCCTGCATTATTGCCTTCCTTGTCAAAATACCACTCTATGGAGTTCACCTCTGACTACCAAAAGCCCACGTCGAAGCTCCAATCGCTGGTTCAATAATCCTAGCTGCCGTACTACTAAAACTAGGGGGCTACGGAATAATACGAATCATTATTATACTTAACCCACTCACTAAAGAAATAGCTTATCCATTTTTAATCCTAGCCATCTGAGGTATCGTAATAACCAGCTCTATCTGCTTACGACAAACAGATTTAAAATCTCTTATTGCTTACTCCTCAGTTAGTCATATAGGCCTTGTCGCAGCAGCTATCCTCATCCAAACCCCATGAAGTTTCGCAGGAGCAACAACACTAATAATTGCCCATGGCCTAATCTCATCAGCTTTATTCTGTCTAGCTAACACTAACTATGAGCGCATTCACAGCCGAACCCTTCTCTTAGCCCGAGGAACCCAAATTATTCTCCCACTCATAGCAACCTGATGATTCCTCGCTAATCTTGCCAACCTTGCTCTACCCCCATCCCCAAACCTTATAGGAGAACTTTTCATCATTACATCATTATTCAACTGATCTAACTGAACCTTAATCCTCACAGGCTCCGGAGTATTAATCACAGCATCTTACTCCCTCTACATATTCCTCATAACTCAACGAGGAATAACACCTAACCACCTCCTCTCACTCAATCCTTCTCATACACGAGAACATCTTCTCCTTAGTCTCCATATTATACCCGTACTATTACTAATCCTTAAACCAGAACTTATCTGAAGCTGAACATTCTGTATTTA
>NW_027651199.1:0-18318 GCF_965287045.1 Carcharhinus amblyrhynchos | reverse complement strand
AACACTACTGCAGCAGAAAAAACGTTTTCCTGTCTTATATGCTGAAGATTTTTAATCTTTTGAGCTTTTTTTGCAAAGAAATGTTGCACAGCAATTGGCTTACACTTGCGGAAGTTGCTTTGCATGTATCTTTGAGGCAGGGGCTTCATAATGACGCTAAACAACCCCTTGGGGGCTCTTCTGGCACACATCCTACAAGTAATGTCTAGCATTCTGCTTGACTGCTTCTAATATTTTACTATCAAACTAAGAGTTAATCTAAAGCTTTTTCCCCATTTCTACCCCCATTTATCTATACTGCAAAAGCTGCAGAATAGTACTAAAAAAAAATACCTATACATCCGGCTAAAATGTCAAAGTAAAGGTACTTACAAACTTAGTTTTAGCAGCTAGCTTCCACCCCTGGAGTGTGTTGTGATGTTGTGTAACTTCTACTGAACTGTGAAAAACACTTGCAAAGTAGCTAGGAAATAGGACTATTTCTAGGACTCTAAGCTAGGTGCAAACAGCTGACCTTTGCGTGTGAAACCTGAAACTAACCAGAAAAGTTACTGCAATTGAAATTTCATTAGTGGAAAGACTTGTTTAGTCTGCCAAAGAAAGCATAAGACTCTTTTCCCTTCTCATATTTTTTCTTAACTTCTTCTAGCTCCTGTTTTGTTCCTTCCAAAACCATAAAGCTAGCCCGCTCAATGTAGGCTGTAGTACTGACCCTTAACTTTTGAGATTCAGTTAGGCATCGACGCCTGGCATTTTTTAATCGATCAGTCTTTCCCACCATAAATAATACTTGCCAATTAGGATTTGAATTTTGTTTAGGGGCTAAAATGCCTTGAGGTTTCAATGACCTTGGGTCAGCTTTTCTAGGGCCTTTAGGTAATTTAACATACCCTCGCTGCAAAATCACTTCACGTTGCTCATCACCTTGATCATCACCTGTTTCATCTCTTTCCCCTATTTCCTCTTCATCTTCTTCTTCCTCAATTTCCTCCCCTTCCCCTTCATCATCCCCCTCATTTTCCTCATCACTGTTTTGTGTAGGTGAAGGACTACTTGAACCTGCACTACTATTAGATTCCTCCCTAGAACTTTGCTCTTGTGAGGCAGAGGATTCACCTGAATCAATGTTTGAGCCTGAACTTTCCCCCCCTTGTGTGTTCTCATCATTCTCATTGGAATTTGTTTGGCCGGTTTCCTCATCTTCAACAGAACGTTTTTGCCTTCCCTTATTTTGACCATCATCTTCCTTGTTTGTTTCAGGGCCTTGTGGAATGAAAGCAGCAGCCATTCGAACTAACGGAGGGGGAATGTCGGAAGGAGAAAACTCAGACTCCTGCCACCGTGGAGGAGACGCACCCGGAGATTGAGAGGGGTTCCCTGGAGAGTTTTGTTCCGGAGTAGAGTGAGGTTCCCCTGTGTGTGATGGGGACAGAATGACTGTTGCTGTTGTAGAATCACCAACACTTCCCGAATCCTCCATAACCTCAACATGAATTGGAGAGTTTGGACCAGGTGTAGGTGAGTTTGACGTAGCCGGGCTACCTGTGTGTTGTAGGCCTTGATCACCTGTTACATACAACCGCTTCCTTTTTTTAAAAGGGCCTTCTGTAGGGCGCCTATAATAATACTCAATTTCACCTGTTGATGTCAAGTAGGATAGGCCATCCGGATGCATAGTTGTAGAGGTAATATGGTAGCAATTTTGAGACCCAGTTGTAGGAAACACAATTTTTTGAAAAATGCCATGTCCCGAGTAATGAAGGCTTGTTTGATGTTTTACAGTGCCAACTGGAGCAGTTGCAAAAATTGCTGAAAAGGAAAATGAAGTAGCAGGAAATTGAAGATCACTCGCTCCAGATGCTACAAGTTGCTTCAACAAGTCAACAACACTTTGACCTTCTTCGGCATGTCGTAACAAATTCAAAGAATGCCCACTCTTTCCTCGACGTTTTAGTTGGGACTTTGTCAAATTCAGATCTCGCTGAGCCACCTGAAGAGCTTGAGAAATGGTCAAAGCCCGCTTTTGAGACCTAGTAGTCATTTCTAGCCCTGTAAAAACAATTAAAAAAAGTTCTATTAGGTTTGCAAAAAAAAAGGACTTTTATTTTGAAGTTACTGCGGCCTTCACTTTATGAAATCAGGTTGACGTGTAGTGAGAAAGTTCTACAAAGCTAAAGAATTGAACACATTTAAAGTATGATACATTTGCAGATTTAAGACTCATTTGTAAAGATTTTTAAGATATTTAAAGCTTTAAAAATCTCTTTTAGAAACAAATTGCAGAAGCAAAAGGCCACAATGACACAACTAACCTTGGTAACATCGTGAGAAATGCAAAAATGCAAACGAGCATGCCAACAAAGTAATTAAAGTCATTTTTGCTCAATTGTGTCCTTGAAGATACCTGTACTTTAAAGTTATCATATTGCAAACCTTTTATACCTGAATGTGCTTGTAAATTTGCAAAAATTTGCGGAGCGTAAATAGTTTCGGGGAAGTGAATATCTATTAAAAACTGTTTTTTAAAACACTGGCCATCTGGTAATTAAAAAAATAATTCAGGGGGACAAAAGGTGGGTTCAGATCTTGCACACTTACCTTGACAAAGACCTTCTGCAGTCAGATACAGCAATTTTACCCGGATCGGTGTCACTCTTCGGACGATTCAAAACCAGCAAAAATGAGGTTAAAAGCGTAGGAGTACAAAATAAGTGTGAGTGACTCGGATCAGCGTCGAAACAGATCTGTTTCCGTGTCAATAAGAAAATGTCCACCTACTCAAATTTTTTATGACGACCCGGAACCGTGTCACCGAAACTAAGCAAGCGACACCAATCCGAGTCACCTTACTTTATGGCGCGACACTGATCCGGGTCATGTCGTGCACGCGCGTGGAAAACGACCCGGGTCCGTGTCACTTTATTGGCCCGGTTCCGTGTCAGGTCCTTGCTCTGATGCGTCTTAAAAAGCCTCAGTGCTTTGACCTGACCCTAAACCGTGTCACAATGACTCCGAAGCATGTCAACTAATGTTTAATAAAATGATCTGCATCAGTGTCGCCTTCGTTCCCTACCCGACCCGGATCCGTGTCATCTACTACTTTAGCTGACCCGATTACGGGTCACTGTCCCGTACAAGCGACCCGGATCCGTGTCATTTGTTGACACTGAACCGTGTCGTAATGACACTGATCCGTGTCATTGTGACACCAACCCGTGTCAAAATGACACGGATCCGGGTCGCTTTTATACTAGATTTTACTTGACGGGTTATGCGGCTTTATTGTTTAACGCGGTTCTGTCTAGGTTTTATTTTTTCAAACGTACGAAAATATTTTTTTTAAAAAAATGTAAAAACTGTTGCCACATGTTAAATTTGCAGTTTTTTATGTATTTATTTGTATTTTTACAAAAATTATGTTATAATTTAATATGTATGCATTGTATGCAACTTAGTTTTAAAACAAATGTTTTTGGTAAACACATATTGTTTGTATTTTAATACAATAAAAAGATATTTACAATTTGCTAAACATTTACAATAAAAACATTTCTGTATATATTAGTATTGTATCTGTAAAAATTTTTTGCTGGTAAATGTTTTGTTACAAATGTAAATAAATAACTATAAGTTTATGAATTTGGAATATTTTGATTTGATTTTTTTAATACCAATGTGTACACATATTTGTATATATATATTATTTATATCTATATATCTATATATCTATACTTCTATCTATCTATCTATCTATCCATCTATTTATTTATTTATCTATCTATATACACATTTTATATATATATATATACACACAAACTGTGTTTCTATGTGTACATAACATACATTCATATTATTATTTATGTGCCAACACATACAGTTTTTTTTCTACAAACTACACAATTGGGTTTTACACAATACAAAAAACCTATATTTAAAGATTGTAAAATATTTTTTTATGATCAATGTTTTAATAATTTATAAAATTAAAAGTACTAGCAAATGTATTTTAGTGTTTATAATAGTATCTAATTGTGAATGTCATAATGCTGAGAAAACTTACAATCCATTGATGTGTAACAATAAAAAAATGTACCTGGAATAAATAATTGTATTTTTTTATATCAAAAATAAAATTTTCTAAAAGTTTGACATTTAAAAAAAGGTGTGTTTGGCTGTTTGAACTTTTGTGGTTGTTTTAAACTTTCCAAATAATCCCCTAGTGAAGCATTGTTCCTCATACAATGAACTTTTATTATTCAACCATGTATAAAATAAAACAAATGTATTTTTAAAAAGAACAAAATGTTCTGCTGGGAAGTTGCACGTCCAGCTGTTGACCTTTGTCCGACACACATGCATAGCTGCACAGTTGCATGCCAGTAGGGGGGTGCGTGAGAAACAACTGGTCATTGATGCAGTATACGTGTAAAAAATTCCCGATTTATTTATTTATTTATTTACGTTTTGTTTCTAAACGCTATTACAATCAATAGCGTGTATACTAACCTATTTATATGCACATTTTTGTGAAACAATAAACAAAAAATTGGTAACAACAAATATATTGAGCGTGTTTGGTTGAAACTGCATTATTATTGTGCTCAGTTTCAAAAAACACATCTGCTACGCAAATTAAACCAATTCAGCTGACTTAAATACATCAAAACCTACATATTAACCTCAATTGCTTCAAAAAAAAGATTTGAAAGCCAAACGTGTGAAATAAATCTCAAGGGATATTTAAAATGACACTAAACCTTGACAACTGACCAAATGAAACGGAACAGCAATCAGACACGGTTCCGTGTCGAGTAACAGGTGTTCTAAAGCGACACGGATCAGTGTCACAGCTGCGGCGACACGGATCCGTGTCACACAGCGACACGGATCCGGGTCGGTAAGTGACACTTAACAGGGTCGTTTTTTTATACTTTCGGTACGTCACGTTGAAACCCCTCCTATATTGCCGGCATTTAGAGGCGGAGACTTTTTGAGTAGGGGTCTCCGCGCATGCGCGCCCAACCTATAGGGTGATTAAAAGGGGTTCCCCGACAACCGGGGATACCCTAGAATTCTAATTCCTATTTTTCGCCATTTTCGCCTTCACATTCGCATTCGCATTCGGTTTTAGGGTATTTAAGCTATTGTCAGCACAAGTCCAGTAGTTTCTCCAAAGTATTAGACTCGTACTGACAACAAATGGCTTGCTGTTCGATGTGAAGCGCAAAAAAACCGTGTTAAGATAAGTATTTGAGTCTGTTTTTATGTTTTTCTAGAGGGGAGAGCTAGACTGTTCTCGTCCGGAACAGGCAGCTCACACACTCTGTGTTCTAGGGTGGACGGGAGGCTTTAATAAGGTCTGTTCGGCTGAAATCCTAGTCCTTTAGGAAATGGTTAACCACTACTAGGTTCGGTGACGTGTGTTTCTCGCAAAAAACTTAAATATAACCACAAAGAAGCCCTTTTTTTAAGCACTTTTATTTATTACTTAAGTTCTAACACTATAAAAAAGCAAGCATAAGCAATATTAGGGGTACAATATGATGAGTACTAATTAACAATTAATACTCCTTACATTTTAGCATTAACTCCTGTGATGAGTGATTAGGTAAGTTTTTTGGTTACTGCATTCTCTTTATGAGAAGGAAAAAAATTTAAAGTGCACTAGTGCAGACTAAAACAATGTTGACTCTAACTCAAACATTAACAGGGCCCCTTTGGGGCTTTCACATAGTGAATACTTAATACATTTTACATAGTAAATACTAAAATCATTTGTAAATCATTGTTTACAACAAATATTACTTTTTGAATGTCTCAGTAACATGACACTAACATCATTACAGTTTTGTAAATATACTTGTATTTGTTCAACCAAATGAAAATTAATTTTCCAAAAATGGAAAAAAATAGGAATCAGAGGAACTAAGGTGTTTTTTTCCCTCTTTGTTTGTCTGTCTATACCTTTTTCTGATTATGTCTACATTACTTATCTCTATTCTCATTCATTAGTATTTTTGAAAAAGTGTGTGGGTGTCTTCCTTAAAATAAAGGGCACACAGTCATCAGAAAAACCACATAAAAGGCTATTTAACTCTTCTTAGGTATTTTTTGTAGTTTGCAAAGTGCTGATAGTTTTGTGAATGAAACTCTTGCCCTATTTCCCAGTCTGCAGTAAAGTAAATGCATAGCATTTCATTACTTTTAAGGGTGGGGGGGGATGTAAAGTATTGTTTAAGATGTGTTTGTATCCAGTACATGAATTTCTTAAGAGGAACTTTAGGCCAAGCTGAAAAGGCAGTGTTTAAAATGTAGGCCACAAACAAGCAATAATTTCCACAAAGTAGACTGGAAGGCAGTTGAATTGGCAAGCTTACGTCTTGAAAAATAATTTTAGGTGCAAAATAGCGTGTGACAGATCCTCCAAGTGGATCAAAAAAAAAATCAATGTTGTTTTTTTTAAAAAGCAAAATGTAGTGATTTTTAGTTAGCAAAAATGTAAAATAGTTTTCTTGTAATTTAGTGTGGCAAGCAACATCTTGTTCCACGGATCCATTCAGCCCTAAAGTTAGTATTCCAACTTCCATTTCACCAATAGAAAGCATTCCCCAAGCTTCAAACGGATTTGTGGAGTAGATTGTAGAACCCATCTAGATAGAAACAGTATTGGTGAAGGCAGGGCGAGAAGTTACTGCATCAATGTCCCAGGTAGAAGGAATACCTGGGTGAAAGGTTTTTTCAATCAGGCCAAATTGGTACTTGTTGTACTTTACTACAAACACACAATCTTTTGCCACAACATCTTTTAAAGTTAGTGTTAAAGTTAGCAGCCCTTGTTGGTTGTCACTTGAAGCTTCTCTGACCAGGCCAATTGAAGGATCTGTCACGATCAAAACAGCATTTGTTGCCAGTTCTTTAGTGTTAGTTTTAAGACACAGTTCAGCAGGGGTCAGAATTGATCTACTCTTTCCAGGAACTCCAGAGGTACGAGATAACCAAGTGTTTCTCATTTGATTTACTTGTGCCACATCAGCTAAATCAATTTTGTTGTTCACGTAAATATTCATAAATCGAGGGTAAATGCTTCCCAAGTGGATGCATGAGCAGCTTGTAATTTTAGCACCAGCTACTGGAAGAGCGGATTGAGTGTTTACAGGCTGAAACATATTTTCATTTCCAACAAATGCTACTAGAAAATGAGGAATGAAGCCTTGATGGGAAGGATTTATGTCAATGGCCACAGTAGTTTGGTTTGCCACTAAAGGAAATACATTAATGCCTTGGTCAAGTGTTGGAATTTCCCATCGAGGAGATTCTGCTGTGTAGTTTTCTTCGGGAATGGTTACAACTTTGTAGCATAAAGCACACTCAGTAAATGTGGCTAAAAGTTTGTCAGAACTTGACACCCCAATTCGGGTTCGTTCTGGCAAATCAGCTTCTGTTACCAATTTGACTGAAATGCTCAATCCTCGTGGCCAAGCCCATAGGACTTCTTCATCATCATAGTCTTCAGACAATAAACTGTTATATGGGTTATTTAGCTGATGGTACAAGTTTTCAATTACAGTCCAAGATTCAGTATTAGCAGCAGTGGCTGTATTTTCACTGTCAAATGAGCCAAGAGTGTCTGAACGACCATAATTGGAGCAGCCAGTGTCTGAAGGAGTATTAAAATAGGCATTGCACCAAGCCAAAGGCCCAAGACCAGTGTTGGTACCTTGGACATTTTGAAATGCCATGTTGCAACTGTTGTTAGATATAAAAATGTCACAGCTTGAAAACTGGCTGTTTACAAAAAAAGAAGGAATTCGAACTCGGCCTGCTTGCTGAGCTTTTGTGGAGTCTACTTTGTAGAAATTACCATTGCTATGAAGTTTGCTTTGCCATTCTTGGGCCCTACCTTCCTTTACAGTATTACCTTTGGCAATAAAGTGCAAGCTGCCCATTAAAATTGCCTCATGTGGCTGACATTTGCATTCTAAAATGATTTCTCCCGATCCATGACTATTAATTCGTTCCAGTAAAGTTAGACCAATGTTTTGAGCACCTTTTTGATATACAGAATCAGCAATAGGAGCAAAAATATGTTTTTGCAGTGCATTCTGCTGCAAACATGTTTGTAGGCCTGTGTCAGCAGCTGCATCTGAAGCTGTAGTCATTTCCAACCTGGAAAACATTTATTTGAAAATACCAGCTGAATATGAGTCCAGATAAATTGTGATTGGTTTTCGACCTCGTCTAGCAACGTTTAGAGGGGATTTGTAACGGCCTGATTGTCGCAAAGTAAAATGGAAAGTGTCTACAGCAGGGCATTTGTTTGGATATATTTTGTTAACCATGTCTTTGTCACTAAGTTTTCCTGACCCACGATCTCCAGCAGAAAAGAATTTAGCAACAGCAGGAAGAGCGCCTAACAGAACAGGGAGCAAGGAGCCAAAAAAACCTCCTCGTTCTTCAGGAGTGAGTAAATACAGCACTCGATTTAAAACAGCATCAAATGCTTGTTGGAGAATTTCTGCTCCATCAAATGTTTGAGCATGTTTTTCAGCTAGAGGTCGAATTACTGAAGGCACGTCACTCAGAAAGTTAGCAATGATAGGTCTAACAACTTCCCAAATCTGACTGACAAAACTTCCTAGACCAGCGCCTCGATTTTCAGATGGGCCAATTACAGCATTAGTAATAATGTTACCTACGTCTCCCAATACACGCTCTTTCAACCCCTCTTTTCCTTTTTCTTTGTATTGTTTAACCAACTCAGGCCCTTCTCTCATGGCATAGCTACCTACATTTTTCAAAATTTCTACACCTTTTTCTTTTACAATGGGCATAACATGTTTTTTAAAAAGATTGAATCCATTTTTAAGTAGGCTCCCAAAACTAAAACCCCCTCTCCTTCGTCGTCTTTTCTGTTGCAACTGGGAAGCAATCCAAAAAGGCCCACCGCCATGTATACGGGACATCCTGTTAATAGAAATCAGGCTATTTACAAAAATGATAGCTGTACTGTGGCAGAGGGTCTGTTTACCATCATTTTGACACGACGATTGGCACGATCTACTATTTTAAACGTAAATTTTTTGTATGTGCACTTATTGTTGACTGGATGAAGTGTAAATGGAGGAAATGCTTCAACAGCAGATCTGCTGGGCCTACTAGCAATTGATATTGTAGCTAAAACTTTTCCAGTTTCCAAACTATCCATTAATTCAGTACAAGTAATCAACAAATCAGTCAAAGGTCCATAAATGTCTCCATAATGATTAGCCATTTCACCTGGATTGACAGTACAGCAAGAGTATTTTCCAAATTTTCTTAAACGAGAGCAATCCCTGAAACCAAATTTTATAGCTAAGCTATCAGGCAATTCTTTATCATCAAACAATAATGGTAAATGTATAGGGAGCTCTCCAACGTACTGAACATACCCAAGGTGGTCAAACAGAAACTCAGCTTTACCTTGAGTAGCATAGTTTACTTCCTCCACTATCATTGTAAGGCTATTGTAAAAACCTTCTCTCAACCTATGAACGGGAAGAGTAACTTTGACAGTATCCTCAGATGTTACTTTAATTCTTGTTTCAGCTGGTAATATTTTTGTTTTGCAATTTACTTTCTGTGACTCAAGCCTATCACTGTCATCCTCGTTCTCTTCTCCAAAGTCTTCATCAATGTGATCATGACTTAATAAATTAGAGGTTATGCCTATGGCTGACAACAAGTGCTCTGGCAGTTCTATTCCTGTCATTCCAAAACATTGAATTTCATTGCGAGAAGTGACACGAAGGTCCGCACCAGTGCATTCTGTTATTACTCGCACAAAGTCTGGCACATCATAAGTTCCAGCTGGCAAGCATTGTATTTTTTCCCCAAAAAAAAAAATATTGCTGTGGTTTTCTTCTGAAACATTCATAGGGGCATTAATACAAGAAAATTGAACAAGGGACATTCCTAAATTGCTGCGACCATTGCTACCCAATTTGCATTGAAAACCACTACCTGAAATTTCTACTGTGCCAACAGAACAATTTTCTTGCTCAAACACTACAAATAATGGCCGTGGCTGCTCATTTTCCTTAATGGTGTAATAATCATGCCAAGGACTTTTCTGAGGAGTGGATGTCATTGCATGAATTCCAGTTGTAACTGGTCCAGTTTCTTCCAAGCTAAAAGCAAGTGACTAAGCATTAACTTGGGTTTCTAACAAGTCTATTTTGCTTAAAGCATCTTGCAGTTTTCTCTCTAAGTCACTAATTTTTTTGTGCAACGATTGATAACCGCTGTTCCATGTGTCTTCCAAATGATTCAAACGAGTACTTAGAAATGTGTTAGGAAAGAGGGCAGTCATTGGAATCCATTCATATCCATTAGTAGTGCTAACACAAACAAGTTTTTCATTTGGGGCAGGGCTTACAAATGCACCAGCTAAGACATATGTTCTGGCCTCAAGCGGAGGGCCTGAGGAAGCCAGCTCAACTTGCCTTGGACCGCCATACACAGGATCCCCCACTACAAATTAAACAAAAACAACAAATAAAAAGTACATAGCTATTCATCCCAAGTACTAGGTTCTTCTTCAACCTTAATTGCATTTCGTCGGGACTGAATAGCTGCTTCTAAAGACGAAAGCATTGAATTGACATTTGATTTTGGCTTTGGCAGTTGCACAACCTTGCGCAATGTTTTGCCTTCTCTTATAGAAGCAAGAAGGCTCTCATGAGGGTTAGTTGGCTTTTGTTCAAGCTTCTGAGGGTTAGGATTTTTCCGTAAGTTTTTTCCTTGCCTAATAGAAACAAGAATATTGTCTAAGGGGTTGGAGGGAGCACGAGGTACAGGTATTACTGGGTTTAGTTGAACACCTTTTCTTATTGAACTCAATAAATCATCTAACTTTGTTTGAGGCTCTGGTACTGGATGCTCATTTGCTAAAAAGTAAGTCTCAGGAATGGGAGGAAGAGGAGGGGCAGGAGGAGGAGTAGGCGGCAATGGAGGGGGGGGAGGAGGGGGGGTAGGTGGGCGGCTAGGAGGAGACGTTGACACAGCTACAGAAGAGGCAAGACTTGGCTCTTCATCAAGTAAAGCATTTTTAGCCAGTGTTACATCGTCAGCCACAGGGGGGGGCGGAGGTGGGAACTCAGGCTCTAATGATTCTACTGCATCTTCATATACATCCAAGAAATCTGCTGAGGCATTTTTAGATTGTAATGTGTTTATTGGCAATTTATCATGAAGTGAATTCAATAAATGTCCAAGCCCAGGCTTTTCAGGTACTCTGGGAAATGGGATTGTATTTGTAGAAAAAACGGAATCATCACTAGTATTCGAAGAAGTAATATCAAGTCCGCTAACCACTCCAGCTGTGGGAAGTGTATTGCCAGCAGCATCACTATGTTGGACAACGTTGCTAGAAGCATCACCAATACGAACAGATCCAGAAGATCCATGATGGCTTATTCCATGATTAGTTAACTGGGAAGAAAGATTTTGTAATTGGTTTTTTAAAAAGTCTAACTCATTTTTATAACTGTTCCTGGCTGGTTCAATTTGCACTTTTACTACAGCTTCATTGTTTGGATAAAAAGCTGTCATAGTACGCTGCTGACGATTGTTTCGAACATTTCGTATTGGAACAGATATATAATTAGTATGACGATTAACTCTGGCCCATCTTTTCACCCCCCCAGACCCTCGTTTGGGAGTTGGGGACAACATAAATGGCACAGTCAGCAAATTGGCAATAGTATTCATACTGGGTAAATATGGGCTCAAGCTTGGAAGGTATGAATTCCAATTGCTTCCAAAAAAGGAGCTGCTAGGGGTAGGGCCTGGTCCAGGAGGCTGAAAAGAGGGATTATTTTGCACATGGGAGGGATTGGGATGATTTGTTGTATGAGTAAACAATGAAGAGGCATCAGATTTTTCAGATTTTGGAAATATGTAAGATGCAGCAGAACCAAGCAAAGGCCCTCCTAAATATGAAGCTCCCGTCTGAACAAGGCTAGGAATTATCAATCCAGTCAATAGACGGCTAAAACGATTGTTTGATGGCAGATTAGGTCTACTATCTATTTGGTTAGGTAAACTAACATACGGAGAAGGCTGAGAGACAGAAATAGGGCTAGATACATTAATCACAGGTGAAATTGATGTAGACCTTCGCACATCTCTATAATTAGATGAGTGAACAGGCACAGAAATCAAAGCTTTGGACTTTGTCTTTGACTTAACAATTTGACCACTAGGCCGATATTTCTTAGGCTTTGGTGGTTTTAGTGTATTTTTGCTTCGTTTCTTTGCCGAGCTACTTTGAGTAGACGCGGCGCCTTTGGGCCTTTTTGCAGGCCTTGGTTGTATATCTGTCGACTCCTCCTTCTTCACTTTGACACTACTTCTAGTTCGATATTGCTTTCGAGCCATAATAAAAGGCTGTCAGAAATTCATTAATATTGTTAATTCTGCATTACACTAGGGTTTCATGTATCAAAATGCAATAAATTTCAAAACTTACTTGCAAGCTCGTCAAAGTCTGGTTCCTCTTCTGTACCTTTAAAATATAAACACTGCTTATACTAAAAGGTGTTTACTCCATAAAATCTCCTTAATTGTGAAAAAATGGAATGCGTACTTACAAGTTACAGGCACAACAAGGTGTACTGCAACACACTCACAGGGGTGTACGATAGGCTGCTGTTTTTTGTTACTTGTTTCTTGCGATATTACTCCTAACAGTTTTGTTGATAATTTTTTTTGTGCCTACAAAACAAAAAAAGCAATACCAAAGAACAAACTACAATCAGACAAGTATAGAAGGGTTCAAAGACTGGACTTATTTTATTTGGAAGTGAACATGAGCATTTTATAAGCAGCAATAATTACTCACATGACTGAGTAAACAAAGTTCCAGTATTCTAAATACACATAAAATGATCACCACTGAGAGAATATACAGTGAACTGTTGAAACCCATTGAGACTGAAAAACAGATGAGAACTATGTAAGAAATTGAGCATATTTAACTGATAGTCTAGACAACATTACCATTCGCTTTCTTGTACTACAGATTTTTTTAATACCATATACCACTGAAGATAAGAATTTTTTGTCAGGTACATCCGCACTCTTCGTACAGTCTCTAAGTCAATAAAGGTGCCATTAGGCCCTCCCCAGTCTTTTGTAGAAAATTCATCTACTTCGCAATCAGCTTCATCTGGCGTTGGCGGTGGCAATGAAAACTCGTATTCTTCGGCGTTTTGAAAAGGATTGAGAGTTGGAATAAAATCAGATTCAAAAAACATCAAGTCATACCAGCCTTGTCGAGACTGTAATTTAGCAATACGCCGTGCTTCAAATCGTGGAAAATATCCAGGCAGCTCTTCCAGCACGTACCCAGTGCAATTCCGCTTAGGTATTGACGTCAACCCTTGCGGCGTGGTGCAGACTGGACTCGAACAAGTATTATTGACTTTCTTCAAGACTTTCTCTCGCGTCCGAGTAGCATATCGATAATTGTATTGAAAGGAAATCCAGTATATTGACATACCGCAACGCACGGCGCCCTCCTTTTGCCAGTGATATGCAAGGGTATTTGCATCACACGGAAAGCATGAAGGTTTCGAAGGTGCTTGTAAGCAGGCGTGGTACTCATTCCATGCAGAAACATTTTTTAAATCTACATAAGACTCCTTCAAAATAAACTGAGTAATTTTTCCTGGTTGCAACATGAGGACAAGAATGCCTCCAAAAAGCCCAATCACACAGATGACTGAAGCAACAAAACAGAGGATGCGACATTGTGGGTTTCCAGATAGCAGCATGGTGATGAATGGTGATCTTTAACACTACTGCAGCAGAAAAAACGTTTTCCTGTCTTATATGCTGAAGATTTTTAATCTTTTGAGCTTTTTTTGCAAAGAAATGTTGCACAGCAATTGGCTTACACTTGCGGAAGTTGCTTTGCATGTATCTTTGAGGCAGGGGCTTCATAATGACGCTAAACAACCCCTTGGGGGCTCTTCTGGCACACATCCTACAAGTAATGTCTAGCATTCTGCTTGACTGCTTCTAATATTTTACTATCAAACTAAGAGTTAATCTAAAGCTTTTTCCCCATTTCTACCCCCATTTATCTATACTGCAAAAGCTGCAGAATAGTACTAAAAAAAAATACCTATACATCCGGCTAAAATGTCAAAGTAAAGGTACTTACAAACTTAGTTTTAGCAGCTAGCTTCCACCCCTGGAGTGTGTTGTGATGTTGTGTAACTTCTACTGAACTGTGAAAAACACTTGCAAAGTAGCTAGGAAATAGGACTATTTCTAGGACTCTAAGCTAGGTGCAAACAGCTGACCTTTGCGTGTGAAACCTGAAACTAACCAGAAAAGTTACTGCAATTGAAATTTCATTAGTGGAAAGACTTGTTTAGTCTGCCAAAGAAAGCATAAGACTCTTTTCCCTTCTCATATTTTTTCTTAACTTCTTCTAGCTCCTGTTTTGTTCCTTCCAAAACCATAAAGCTAGCCCGCTCAATGTAGGCTGTAGTACTGACCCTTAACTTTTGAGATTCAGTTAGGCATCGACGCCTGGCATTTTTTAATCGATCAGTCTTTCCCACCATAAATAATACTTGCCAATTAGGATTTGAATTTTGTTTAGGGGCTAAAATGCCTTGAGGTTTCAATGACCTTGGGTCAGCTTTTCTAGGGCCTTTAGGTAATTTAACATACCCTCGCTGCAAAATCACTTCACGTTGCTCATCACCTTGATCATCACCTGTTTCATCTCTTTCCCCTATTTCCTCTTCATCTTCTTCTTCCTCAATTTCCTCCCCTTCCCCTTCATCATCCCCCTCATTTTCCTCATCACTGTTTTGTGTAGGTGAAGGACTACTTGAACCTGCACTACTATTAGATTCCTCCCTAGAACTTTGCTCTTGTGAGGCAGAGGATTCACCTGAATCAATGTTTGAGCCTGAACTTTCCCCCCCTTGTGTGTTCTCATCATTCTCATTGGAATTTGTTTGGCCGGTTTCCTCATCTTCAACAGAACGTTTTTGCCTTCCCTTATTTTGACCATCATCTTCCTTGTTTGTTTCAGGGCCTTGTGGAATGAAAGCAGCAGCCATTCGAACTAACGGAGGGGGAATGTCGGAAGGAGAAAACTCAGACTCCTGCCACCGTGGAGGAGACGCACCCGGAGATTGAGAGGGGTTCCCTGGAGAGTTTTGTTCCGGAGTAGAGTGAGGTTCCCCTGTGTGTGATGGGGACAGAATGACTGTTGCTGTTGTAGAATCACCAACACTTCCCGAATCCTCCATAACCTCAACATGAATTGGAGAGTTTGGACCAGGTGTAGGTGAGTTTGACGTAGCCGGGCTACCTGTGTGTTGTAGGCCTTGATCACCTGTTACATACAACCGCTTCCTTTTTTTAAAAGGGCCTTCTGTAGGGCGCCTATAATAATACTCAATTTCACCTGTTGATGTCAAGTAGGATAGGCCATCCGGATGCATAGTTGTAGAGGTAATATGGTAGCAATTTTGAGACCCAGTTGTAGGAAACACAATTTTTTGAAAAATGCCATGTCCCGAGTAATGAAGGCTTGTTTGATGTTTTACAGTGCCAACTGGAGCAGTTGCAAAAATTGCTGAAAAGGAAAATGAAGTAGCAGGAAATTGAAGATCACTCGCTCCAGATGCTACAAGTTGCTTCAACAAGTCAACAACACTTTGACCTTCTTCGGCATGTCGTAACAAATTCAAAGAATGCCCACTCTTTCCTCGACGTTTTAGTTGGGACTTTGTCAAATTCAGATCTCGCTGAGCCACCTGAAGAGCTTGAGAAATGGTCAAAGCCCGCTTTTGAGACCTAGTAGTCATTTCTAGCCCTGTAAAAACAATTAAAAAAAGTTCTATTAGGTTTGCAAAAAAAAAGGACTTTTATTTTGAAGTTACTGCGGCCTTCACTTTATGAAATCAGGTTGACGTGTAGTGAGAAAGTTCTACAAAGCTAAAGAATTGAACACATTTAAAGTATGATACATTTGCAGATTTAAGACTCATTTGTAAAGATTTTTAAGATATTTAAAGCTTTAAAAATCTCTTTTAGAAACAAATTGCAGAAGCAAAAGGCCACAATGACACAACTAACCTTGGTAACATCGTGAGAAATGCAAAAATGCAAACGAGCATGCCAACAAAGTAATTAAAGTCATTTTTGCTCAATTGTGTCCTTGAAGATACCTGTACTTTAAAGTTATCATATTGCAAACCTTTTATACCTGAATGTGCTTGTAAATTTGCAAAAATTTGCGGAGCGTAAATAGTTTCGGGGAAGTGAATATCTATTAAAAACTGTTTTTTAAAACACTGGCCATCTGGTAATTAAAAAAATAATTCAGGGGGACAAAAGGTGGGTTCAGATCTTGCACACTTACCTTGACAAAGACCTTCTGCAGTCAGATACAGCAATTTTACCCGGATCGGTGTCACTCTTCGGACGATTCAAAACCAGCAAAAATGAGGTTAAAAGCGTAGGAGTACAAAATAAGTGTGAGTGACTCGGATCAGCGTCGAAACAGATCTGTTTCCGTGTCAATAAGAAAATGTCCACCTACTCAAATTTTTTATGACGACCCGGAACCGTGTCACCGAAACTAAGCAAGCGACACCAATCCGAGTCACCTTACTTTATGGCGCGACACTGATCCGGGTCATGTCGTGCACGCGCGTGGAAAACGACCCGGGTCCGTGTCACTTTATTGGCCCGGTTCCGTGTCAGGTCCTTGCTCTGATGCGTCTTAAAAAGCCTCAGTGCTTTGACCTGACCCTAAACCGTGTCACAATGACTCCGAAGCATGTCAACTAATGTTTAATAAAATGATCTGCATCAGTGTCGCCTTCGTTCCCTACCCGACCCGGATCCGTGTCATCTACTACTTTAGCTGACCCGATTACGGGTCACTGTCCCGTACAAGCGACCCGGATCCGTGTCATTTGTTGACACTGAACCGTGTCGTAATGACACTGATCCGTGTCATTGTGACACCAACCCGTGTCAAAATGACACGGATCCGGGTCGCTTTTATACTAGATTTTACTTGACGGGTTATGCGGCTTTATTGTTTAACGCGGTTCTGTCTAGGTTTTATTTTTTCAAACGTACGAAAATATTTTTTTTAAAAAAATGTAAAAACTGTTGCCACATGTTAAATTTGCAGTTTTTTATGTATTTATTTGTATTTTTACAAAAATTATGTTATAATTTAATATGTATGCATTGTATGCAACTTAGTTTTAAAACAAATGTTTTTGGTAAACACATATTGTTTGTATTTTAATACAATAAAAAGATATTTACAATTTGCTAAACATTTACAATAAAAACATTTCTGTATATATTAGTATTGTATCTGTAAAAATTTTTTGCTGGTAAATGTTTTGTTACAAATGTAAATAAATAACTATAAGTTTATGAATTTGGAATATTTTGATTTGATTTTTTTAATACCAATGTGTACACATATTTGTATATATATATTATTTATATCTATATATCTATATATCTATACTTCTATCTATCTATCTATCTATCCATCTATTTATTTATTTATCTATCTATATACACATTTTATATATATATATATACACACAAACTGTGTTTCTATGTGTACATAACATACATTCATATTATTATTTATGTGCCAACACATACAGTTTTTTTTCTACAAACTACACAATTGGGTTTTACACAATACAAAAAACCTATATTTAAAGATTGTAAAATATTTTTTTATGATCAATGTTTTAATAATTTATAAAATTAAAAGTACTAGCAAATGTATTTTAGTGTTTATAATAGTATCTAATTGTGAATGTCATAATGCTGAGAAAACTTACAATCCATTGATGTGTAACAATAAAAAAATGTACCTGGAATAAATAATTGTATTTTTTTATATCAAAAATAAAATTTTCTAAAAGTTTGACATTTAAAAAAAGGTGTGTTTGGCTGTTTGAACTTTTGTGGTTGTTTTAAACTTTCCAAATAATCCCCTAGTGAAGCATTGTTCCTCATACAATGAACTTTTATTATTCAACCATGTATAAAATAAAACAAATGTATTTTTAAAAAGAACAAAATGTTCTGCTGGGAAGTTGCACGTCCAGCTGTTGACCTTTGTCCGACACACATGCATAGCTGCACAGTTGCATGCCAGTAGGGGGGTGCGTGAGAAACAACTGGTCATTGATGCAGTATACGTGTAAAAAATTCCCGATTTATTTATTTATTTATTTACGTTTTGTTTCTAAACGCTATTAC
>NW_027651198.1:0-18334 GCF_965287045.1 Carcharhinus amblyrhynchos | reverse complement strand
AGCTGCCAGAACCCTGAGCCCTGACCCCCGGGTTCAGCGTGCCGAACCCTGAGCCCTGACCCCGGGTTCAGCTGCCGAACCCCTGAGCCCTGACCCCGGGTTCAGCTGCCGAACCCTGAGCCCTGACCCCGGGTTCAGCTGCCGAACCCTGAGCCCCTGACCCCGGGTTCAGCTGCCGAACCCTGAGCCCTGACCCCGGGTTCAGCTGCCGAACCCTGAGGCCCTGACCCCGGGTTCAGCTGCCGAACCCTGAGCCCTGACCCCGGGTTCAGCTGCCGAACCCTGAGCCCTGACCCCGGGTTCAGCTGCCGAACCCCTGAGCCCTGACCCCGGGTTCAGCTGCCGAACCCTGAGCCCTGACCCGGAACCCTGAGCCCTGACCCCGAGTTCAGCTCCGGAACCCTGAGCCCTGACCCCGAGTTCAGCTCCCGAACCCGCTGCTCCCGAGTCACTCCAGAACCTGAGCCCTGACACACAGCCACCGAGTTCAGCAGCGGAACCCTGAGCCCGGACCCCGAGTTCAAGCACCCGAACCCTGACCCCGAGTTCAGCTCCGGAACCCGGAACCCTGAGCCCTGACCCCGAGTTCAGCTCCCGAACCCTGCCCCCGACTTCAGCTGCCGAACCCTGAGCCCTGACCCCGAGTTCTGCTGCCGAACCCTGAGCCCTGACCCCGAGTTCAGCTCACGAACCCTGAGCCCTGACCCCGAGTTCAGCTGCCGAACCCTGAACCCTGAGCCCTGACCCCGAGTTCAGCCGCCGAACCCTGAGCCCTGACCCGACTTCAGCTCCGGAACCATGAGCCCTGACCCGACTTCAGCTCTGGAACCCCTGAGCCCTGACCTCTCGTTCAGCACCGGATACCTGAGCCCTGACCACGGGTTCCAGCTCTGGAACCCTGAGCCCTGACCCCGAGTTCAGCTCACGAACCCTGAGCCCTGACCCCGAGTTCAGCTCACGAACCCTGAGCCCTGACCCCGAGTTCAGCTCACGAACCCTGAGCCCTGACCCCGAGTTCAGCTCACGAACCCTGAGCCCTGACCCCGAGTTCAGCTCACGAACCCTGAGCCCTGACCCCGAGTTCAGCTCACGAACCCTGAGCCCTGACCCCGAGTTCAGCTCACGAACCCTGAGCCCTGACCCCGAGTTCAGCTCACGAACCCTGAGCCCTGACCCCGAGTTCAGCTCACGAACCCTGAGCCCTGACCCCGAGTTCAGCTCACGAACCCTGAGCCCTGACCCCGAGTTCAGCTCACGAACCCTGAGCCCTGACCCCGAGTTCAGCTCACGAACCCTGAGCCCTGACCCCGATTCAGCTCACGAACCCTGAGCCCTGACCCCGAGTTCAGCTCACGAACCCTGAGCCCTGACCCCGAGTTCAGCTCACGAACCCTGAGCCTGACCCCCGAGTTCAGCTCACGAACCCTGAGCCCTGACCCCGAGTTCAGCTCACGAACCCTGAGCCCTGACCCCGAGTTCAGCTCACGAACCCTGAGCCTGACCCCGAGTTCAGCTCACGAACCCTGAGCCCTGACCCCGAGTTCAGCTCACGAACCCTGAGCCCTGACCCCGAGTTCAGCTCACGAACCCTGAGCCCTGACCCCGAGTTCAGCTCACGAACCCTGAGCCCTGACCCCGAGTTCAGCTCACGAACCCTGAGCCCTGACCCCGAGTTCAGCTCACGAACCCTGAGCCCTGACCCCGAGTTCAGCTCACGAACCCTGAGCCCTGACCCCGAGTTCAGCTCACGAACCCTGAGCCCTGACCCCGAGTTCAGCTCACGAACCCTGAGCCCTGACCCCGAGTTCAGCTCACGAACCCTGAGCCCTGACCCCGAGTTCAGCTCACGAACCCTGAGCCCTGACCCCGAGTTCAGCTCACGAACCCTGAGCCCTGACCCCGAGTCAGCTCACGAACCCTGAGCCCTGACCCCGAGTTCAGCTCACGAACCCTGAGCCCTGACCCCGAGTTCAGCTCACGAACCCTGAGCCTGACCCCGAGTTCAGCTCACGAACCCTGAGCCCTGACCCCGAGTTCAGCTCACGAACCCTGAGCCCTGACCCCGAGTTCAGCTCACGAACCCTGAGCCCTGACCCCGAGTTTCAGCTCACGAACCCTGAGCCCTGACCCCGAGTTCAGCTCACGAACCCTGAGCCCTGACCCCGAGTTCAGCTCACGAACCCTGAGCCCTGACCCCGAGTTCAGCTCACGAACCCTGAGCCCTGACCCCGAGTTCAGCTCACGAACCCTGAGCCCTGACCCCGAGTTCAGCTCACGAACCCTGAGCCCTGACCCCCGAGTTCAGCTCACGAACCCTGAGCCCTGACCCCGAGTTCAGCTCACGAACCCTGAGCCCTGACCCCGAGTTCAGCTCACGACCCTGAGCCCTGACCCCGGGTTCAGGCTCACGAACCCTGAGCCCTGACCCCGGGTTCAGCTCACGAACCCTGAGCCCTGACCCCGGGTTCAGCTCACGAACCCTGAGCCCTGACCCCGGTTCAGCCTGCTGAACCCTGAGCCCTGACCCCGGGTTCAGCTGCCGAACCCTGAGCCCTGACCCCGGGTTCAGCTGCCGAACCCTGAGCCCTGACCCCGGGTTCAGCTGCCGAACCCTGAGCCCTGACCCCGGGTTCAGCTCCGGAACCCTGAGCCCTGACCCCGGGTTCAGCTGCCTGACCCCGGGTTCAGCTGCCGAACCCTGAGCCCTGACCCCGAGTTCAGCTCCGGAACCCTGAGCCCTGACCCCGAGTTCAGCTCCGGAACCCTGAGCCCTGACCCCGGGTTCAGCTGCCTGACCCCGGGTTCAGCTGCCGAACCCTGAGCCCTGACCCCGGGTTCAGCTGCCGAACCCTGAGCCCTGACCCCGGGTTCAGCTCCAGAACCCTGAGCCCTGACCCCGAGTTCAGCTGCCGAACCCTGAGCCCTGACCCCGAGTTCAGCTCACGAACCCTGAGCCCTGACCCCGAGTTCAGCTGCCGAACCTGAACCCTGAGCCCTGACCCCGAGTTCAGCCGCCGAACCCTGAGCCCTGACCCGACTTCAGCTCCGGAACCATGAGCCCTGACCCGACTTCAGCTCTGGAACCCTGAGCCCTGATCTCTCGTTCAGCACCGGATACCTGAGCCCTGACCACGGGTTCAGCTCTGGAACCCTGAGTCCTGACCCCGAGTTCAGCTCACGAACCCTGAGCCTGACCCCGAGTTCAGCTCACGAACCCTGAGCCCTGACCCCGAGTTCAGCTCACGAACCCTGAGCCCTGACCCCGAGTTCAGCTCACGAACCCTGAGCCCTGACCCCGAGTTCAGCTCACGAACCCTGAGCCCTGACCCCCGGGTTCAGCTCACGAACCCTGAGCCACCCGGCGTTCAGCTCACGAACCCTGAGCCCTGACCCCGGGTTCAGCTCACGAACCCTGAGCCCTGACCCCGGTTCAGCTCACGAACCCTGAGCCCTGACCCCGGGTTCAGCTCACGAACCCTGAGCCCTGACCCCGGGTTCAGCTCACGAACCCCTGAGCCCCTGACCCCGGAGTTCAGCTCACGAACCCTGAGCCCTGACCCCGGGTTCAGCTCACGAACCCTGAGCCCTGACCCCGGGTTCAGCTCACGACCCTGAGCCCTGACCCCGGGTTCAGCTCACGAACCCTGAGCCCTGACCCCGGGTTCAGCTCACGAACCCTGAGCCCTGACCCCGGGTTCAGCTCACGAACCCTGAGCCCTGACCCCGGGTTCAGCTCACGAACCCTGGAGCCCTGACCCCGGGTTCAGCTCACGAACCCTGAGCCCTGACCCCGGGTTCAGCTCACGAACCCTGAGCCTGACCCCGGGTTCAGCTCACGAACCCTGAGCCCTGACCCCGGGTTCAGCTCACGAACCCTGAGCCCTGACCCCGGGTTCAGCTCACGAACCCTGAGCCCTGACCCCGGGTTCAGCTCACGAACCCTGAGCCCTGACCCCGGGTTCAGCTCACGAACCCTGAGCCCTGACCCCGGGTTCAGCTCACGAACCCTGAGCCCTGACCCCGGGTTCAGCTCACGAACCCTGAGCCCTGACCCCGGGTTCAGCTCACGAACCCTTGAGCCCTGACCCCGGGTTCAGCTCACGAACCCTGAGCCCTGACCCCGGGTTCAGCTCACGAACCCTGAGCCCTGACCCCGGGTTCAGCTCACGAACCTGAGCCCTGACCCCGGGTTCAGCTCACGAACCCTGAGCCCTGACCCCGGGTTCAGCTCACGAACCCTGGAGCCCTGACCCCGGGTTCAGCTCACGAACCCTGAGCCCTGACCCCGGGTTCAGCTCACGAACCCTGAGCCCTGACCCCGGGTTCAGCTCACGAACCCTGAGCCCTGACCCCGGGTTCAGCTCACGAACCCTGAGCCCTGACCCCGGGTCAGCTCACGAACCCTGAGCCTGACCCCGGGTTCAGCTCACGAACCCTGAGCCCTGACCCCGGGTTCAGCTCACGAACCCTGAGCCCTGACCCCGGGTTCAGCTCACGAACCCTGAGCCCTGACCCCGGGTTCAGCTCACGAACCCTGAGCCCTGACCCCGGGTTCAGCTCACGAACCCTGAGCCCTGACCCCGGGTTCAGCTCACGAACCCTGAGCCCTGACCCCGGGTTCAGCTCACGAACCCTGAGCCCTGACCCCGGGTTCAGCTCACGAACCCTGAGCCCTGACCCCGGGTTCAGCTCACGAAACCCTGAGCCCTGACCCCGGGTTCAGCTCACGAACCCTGAGCCCTGACCCCGGGTTCAGCTCACGAACCCTGAGCCCTGACCCCGGGTTCAGCTCACGAACCCTGAGCCCTGACCCCGGGTTCAGCTCACGAACCCTGAGCCCTGACCCCGGGTTCAGCTCACGAACCCTGAGCCCTGACCCCGGGTTCAGCTCACGAACCCTGAGCCCTGACCCGGGTTCAGCTCACGAACCCTGAGCCCTGACCCCGGGTTCAGCTCACGAACCCTGAGCCCTGACCCCGGGTTCAGCTCACGAACCCTGAGCCCTGACCCCGGGTTCAGCTCACGAACCCTGAGCCCTGACCCCGGGTTCAGCTCACGAACCCTGAGCCCTGACCCCGGGTTCAGCTCACGAACCCTGAGCCCTGACCCCGGGTTCAGCTCACGAACCCTGAGCCCTGACCCCGGGTTCAGCTCACGAACCCTGAGCCCTGACCCCGGGTTCAGCTCACGAACCCTGAGCCCTGACCCCGGGTTCAGCTCACGAACCCTGAGCCCTGACCCCGGGTTCAGCTCACGAACCCTGAGCCCTGACCCCGGGTTCAGCTCACGAACCCTGAGCCCTGACCCCGGGTTCAGCTCACGAACCTGAGCCCTGACCCCGGGTTCAGCTCACGAACCCTGAGCCCTGACCCCGGGTTCAGCTCACGAACCCTGAGCCCTGACCCCGGGTTCAGCTCACGAACCCTGAGCCCTGACCCCGGGTTCAGCTCACGAACCCTGAGCCCTGACCCCGGGTTCAGCTCACGAACCGTGAGCCCTGACCCCGAGTTCAGCTCCCGAACCCTGAGCCCTGACCCCGGGTTCAGCTCCGGAACCCTGAGCCCTGACCCCGAGTTCAGCTCCAGAACCCTGAGCCCTGACCCCGAGTTCGGCTCCGGAACCCTGAGCCCTGACCCCGAGTTCGGCTCCGGAACCCTGAGCCCTGACCCCGATTTCGGCTCCGGAACCCTGAGCCCTGACCCCGATTTCGGCTCCCGAACCCTGAGCCCTGACCCCGAGGTCAGCAGCGGAACCCTGAGCCCTGACCCCGAGTTCAGCTCCCGAACCCTGAGCCCTGACCCCGAGTTCAGCTCTGGAACCCTGAGCCCTGACCCCGAGTTCAGCTCTGGAACACATAGCCCTGACCCCGAGTTCAGCTCCCGAACCCTGAGCCCTGACCCCGAGTTCAGCTCCCGAACCCTGAGCCCTGACCCCGGGTTCAGCTCCCGAACCCTGAGCCCTGACCCCGAGTTCAGCAGCGGAACCCTGAGCCCTGACCCCGAGTTCAGCTCACGAACCCTGAGCCCTGACCCCGGGTTCAGCTCACGAACCCTGAGCCCTGACCCCGGGTTCAGCTCACGAACCCTGAGCCCTGACCCCGGGTTCACCTCACGAACCCTGAGCCCTGACCCCGGGTTCAGCTCACGAACCCTGAGCCCTGACCCCGGGTTCAGCTCACGAACCCTGAGCCCTGACCCCGGGTTCAGCTCACGAACCCTGAGCCCTGACCCCGGGTTCAGCTCACGAACCCTGAGCCCTGACCCCGGGTTCAGCTCACGAACCCTGAGCCCTGACCCCGGGTTCAGCTCACGAACCCTGAGCCCTGACCCCGGGTTCAGCTCACGAACCCTGAGCCCTGACCCCGGGTTCAGCTCACGAACCCTGAGCCCTGACCCCGGGTTCAGCTCACGAACCCTGAGCCCTGACCCCGGGTTCAGCTCACGAACCCTGAGCCCTGACCCCGGGTTCAGCTCACGAACCCTGAGCCCTGACCCCGGGTTCAGCTCACGAACCCTGAGCCCTGACCCCGGGTTCAGCTCACGAACCCTGAGCCCTGACCCCGGGTTCAGCTCACGAACCCTGAGCCCTGACCCCGGGTTCAGCTCACGAACCCTGAGCCCTGACCCCGGGTTCAGCTCACGAACCCTGAGCCCTGACCCCGGGTTCAGCTCACGAACCCTGAGCCCTGACCCCGGGTTCAGCTCACGAACCCTGAGCCCTGACCCCGGGTTCAGCTCACGAACCCTGAGCCCTGACCCCGGGTTCAGCTCACGAACCCTGAGCCCTGACCCCGGGTTCAGCTCACGAACCCTGAGCCCTGACCCCGGGTTCAGCTCACGAACCCTGAGCCCTGACCCCGGGTTCAGCTCACGAACCCTGAGCCCTGACCCCGGGTTCAGCTCACGAACCCTGAGCCCTGACCCCGGGTTCAGCTCACGAACCCTGAGCCCTGACCCCGGGTTCAGCTCACGAACCCTGAGCCCTGACCCCGGGTTCAGCTCACGAACCCTGAGCCCTGACCCCGGGTTCAGCTCACGAACCCTGAGCCCTGACCCCGGGTTCAGCTCACGAACCCTGAGCCCTGACCCCGGGTTCAGCTCACGAACCCTGAGCCCTGACCCCGGGTTCAGCTCACGAACCCTGAGCCCTGACCCCGGGTTCAGCTCACGAACCCTGAGCCCTGACCCCGGGTTCAGCTCACGAACCCTGAGCCCTGACCCCGGGTTCAGCTCACGAACCCTGAGCCCTGACCCCGGGTTCAGCTCACGAACCCTGAGCCCTGACCCCGGGTTCAGCTCACGAACCCTGAGCCCTGACCCCGGGTTCAGCTCACGAACCCTGAGCCCTGACCCCGGGTTCAGCTCACGAACCCTGAGCCCTGACCCCGGGTTCAGCTCACGAACCCTGAGCCCTGACCCCGGGTTCAGCTCACGAACCCTGAGCCCTGACCCCGGGTTCAGCTCACGAACCCTGAGCCCTGACCCCGGGTTCAGCTCACGAACCCTGAGCCCTGACCCCGGCTTCAGCTCACGAACCCTGAGCCCTGACCTCGGCTTCAGCTCACGAACCCTGAGCCCTGACCCCGGCTTCAGCTCCGGAACCCTGAGCCCTGACCCCGGGTTCAGCTCCGGAACCCTGACCCCGAGTTCAGCTGCCGAACCCTGAGCCCTGACCCCGGGTTGAGCTCAGGAACCCTGAGCCCTGACCCCGAGTTCAGCTCCGGAACCCTGAGCCCTGACCCCGAGTTCAGCTCCAGAACCCTGAGCCCTGACCGCGAGTTCAGCTCCAGAACCCTGAGCCCTGACCCCGAGTTCAGCTCCCGAACCCTGAGCCCTGACCCCGGGTTCAGCTCCGGAACCCTGAGCCCTGACCCCGAGTTCAGCTCCAGAACCCTGAGCCCTGACCCCGAGTTCAGCTCCAGAACCCTGAGCCCTGACCCCGAGTTCAGCTGCCGAACCCTGAGCCCTGACCCCGAGTTCAGCTGCCGAACCCTGAGCCCTGACCCCGAGTTCAGCACCCGAACCCTGACCCCGAGTTCAGCTCCCGATCCCTGAGCCCTGACCCCGAGTTCAGCTCACGAACCCTGAGCCCTGACCCCGAGTTCAGCTGCCGAACCCTGAGCCCTGACCCCGAGTTCAGCTGCCGAACCCTGAGCCCTGACCCCGAGTTCAGCTGCCGAACCCTGAGCCCTGACCCCGAGTTCAGCTGCCGAACCCTGAGCCCTGACCCCGAGTTCAGCCGCCGAACCCTGAGCCCTGACCCCGAGTTCAGCTCCCGAACCCTGAGCCCTGACCCCGAGTTCGGCTCTGGAACCCTGAGCCCTGACCCCGAGTTCGGCTCCGGAACCCTGAGCCCTGACCCCGATTTCGGCTCCGGAACCCTGAGCCCTGACCCCGATTTCGGCTCCCGAACCCTGAGCCCTGACCCCGAGGTCAGCAGCGGAACCCTGAGCCCTGACCCCAAGTTCAGCTCGGGAACCTGAGCCCTGACCCCGAGTTGAGTTCCCGAACCCTGATCCCTGACCCCAGGTTCCGCTCCCGAACCCTGAGCCCTGACCCCGAGTTCAGCTCCCGAACCCTGAGCCCTGACCCCGAGTTCAGCTCTGGAACCCTGAGCCCTGACCCCGAGTTCAGCTCTGGAACCCTGAGCCCTGACCCCAAGTTCAGCTCTGGAACCCTGAGCCCTGACCCCGAGTTCAGCTCTGGAACACAAAGCCCTGACCCCGAGTTCAGCAGTGGAACCCTGAGTCCTGACCCCGATTTCGGCTCCGGAACCCTGATCCCTGACCCCGAGTTCAGCTCGGGAACCCTGAGCCCTGACCCTGAATTCAGCTCGGGAACTCTGAGCCATGACGCCGGCTTCAGCTCCAGATCCTGAGCCCTGACCCCGAGTTCAGCTCCAGATCCTGAGCCCTGACCCTGAGTTGAGCTCCAGAACCGGGAGCCCTGAACTCGAGTTCAGATCCGGAACCCTGAGCCCTGACCCCGAGTTGAGTTCCCGAACCCTGATCCCTGACCCCAGGTTCCGCTCCGGAACCCTGAGCCCTGACCCCGAGTTCAGCTCCCGAACCCTGAGCCCTGACCCCGAGTTCAGCTCTGGAACCCTGAGCCCTGACCCCGAGTTCAGCTCTGGAACACAAAGCCCTGACCCCGAGTTCAGCTCCCGAACCCTGAGCCCTGACCCCGAGTTCAGCTCCCGAACCCTGAGCCCTGACCCCGGGTTCAGCTCCCGAACCCTGAGCCCTGACCCCGAGTTCAGCAGCGGAACCCTGAGCCCTGACCCCGAGTTCAGCTCACGAACCCTGAGCCCTGACCCCGGGTTCAGCTCACGAACCCTGAGCCCTGACCCCGGGTTCAGCTCACGAACCCTGAGCCCTGACCCCGGGTTCAGCTCACGAACCCTGAGCCCTGACCCCGGGTTCAGCTCACGAACCCTGAGCCCTGACCCCGGGTTCAGCTCACGAACCCTGAGCCCTGACCCCGGGTTCAGCTCACGAACCCTGAGCCCTGACCCCGGGTTCAGCTCACGAACCCTGAGCCCTGACCCCGGGTTCAGCTCACGAACCCTGAGCCCTGACCCCGGGTTCAGCTCACGAACCCTGAGCCCTGACCCCGGGTTCAGCTCACGAACCCTGAGCCCTGACCCCGGGTTCAGCTCCGGAACGCGGAACCATTACCCCGGGTTCAGCTGCCGAACCCTGAGCCCTGACCCCGGGTTCAGCTCACGAACCCTGAGCCCTGACCCCGGGTTCAGCTCCGGAACCCTGAGCCCTGACCCCGGGTTCAGCTCCGGAACCCTGAGCCCTGACCCCGGGTTCAGCTCCGGAACCCTGAGCCCTGACCCCGAGTTCAGCTCCGGAACCCTGAGCCCTGACCCCGAGTTCAGCTGCGGAACCCTGAGCCCTGACCCCGGGTTCAGCTCCGGAACCCTGAGCCCTGACCCCGGGTTCAGCTCCGGAACCCTGAGCCCTGACCCCGAGTTCAGCTCCGGAACCCTGAGCCCTGACCCCGGGTTCAGCTCCGGAACCCTGAGCCCTGACCCCGGGTTCAGCTCCGGAACCCTGAGCCCTGACCCCGGGTTCAGCTCCGGAACCCTGAGCCCTGACCCCGAGTTCAGCTCCCGAACCCTGAGCCCTGACCCTGAGTTCAGCTCACGAACCCTGAGCCCTGACCCCGAGTTCAGCTCACGAACCCTGAGCCCTGACCCCGGGTTCAGCTGCCGAACCCTGAGCCCTGACCCCGGGTTCAGCTGCCGAACCCTGAGCCCTGACCCCGAGTTCAGCTCACGAACCCTGAGCCCTGACCACGGGTTCAGCTCTGGAACACAAAGCCCTGACCCCGAGTTCAGCTCCGGATCCCTGAGCACTGGCCCCGAGTTCAGCTCCCGAACCCTGAGCCCTGACCCCGGGTTCAGCTCCAGAACCCTGAGCCCTGACCCCGAGTTCAGCTGCCGAACCCTGAGCCCTGACCCCGAGTTCAGCTGCCGAACCCTGAGCCCTGACCCCGAGATTCAGCTCACGAACCCTGAGCCCTGACCCCGAGTTCAGCTGCCGAACCCTGAACCCTGAGCCCTGACCCCGAGTTCAGCCGCCGAACCCTGAGCCCTGACCCCGAGTTCAGCCGCCGAACCCTGAGCCCTGACCCGACTTCAGCTCTGGAACCATGAGCCCTGACCTCTCGTTCAGCACCGGATACCTGAGCCCTGACCCCGAGTTCAGCTGCCGAACCCTGAGCCCTGACCCCGAGTTCAGCTCACGAACCCTGAGCCCTGACCCCGGGTTCAGCTCACGATCCCTGAGCCCTGACCCCGGGTTCAGCTCACGAACCCTGAGCCCTGACCCCGGGTTCAGCTCACGAACCCTGAGCCCTGACCCCGGGTTCAGCT
Source organism: Carcharhinus amblyrhynchos (assembly GCF_965287045.1). Classification (NCBI taxonomy): domain Eukaryota; kingdom Metazoa; phylum Chordata; class Chondrichthyes; order Carcharhiniformes; family Carcharhinidae; genus Carcharhinus; species Carcharhinus amblyrhynchos. The sequence goes on along the minus strand of NW_027651198.1, from coordinate 7,450 downwards.
CACGAACCCTGAGCCCTGACCCCGGGTTCAGCTCACGAACCCTGAGCCCTGACCCCGGGTTCAGCTCACGAACCCTGAGCCCTGACCCCGGGTTCAGCTCACGAACCCTGAGCCCTGACCCCGGGTTCAGCTCACGAACCCTGAGCCCTGACCCCGGGTTCAGCTCACGAACCCTGAGCCCTGACCCCGGGTTCAGCTCACGAACCCTGAGCCCTGACCCCGGGTTCAGCTCACGAACCCTGAGCCCTGACCCCGGGTTCAGCTCACGAACCCTGAGCCCTGACCCCGAGTTCAGCTGCGGAACCCTGAGCCCTGACCCCGGGTTCAGCTCCGGAACCCTGAGCCCTGACCCCGAGTTCAGCTGCGGAACCCTGAGCCCTGACCCCGAGTTCAGCTGCGGAACCCTGAGCCCTGACCCCGAGTTCAGCTGCCGAACCCTGAGCCCTGACCCCGAGTTCAGCTCCGGAACCCTGAGCCCTGACCCCGGGTTCAGCTGCCGAACCCTGAACCCTGACCCCGAGTTCAGCTGCCGAACCCTGAACCCTGAGCCCTGACCCCGAGTTCAGCTCACGAACCCTGAGCCCTGACCCCGAGTTCAGCTGCCGAACCCTGAACCCTGAGCCCTGACCCCGGGTTCAACTCCGGAACCCTGACCCCGAGTTCAGCTGCCGAACCCTGAGCCCTGACCCCGAGTTCAGCACCCGAACCCTGACCCCGAGTTCTGCTCCGGAACCCTGAGCCCTGACCCCGAGTTCAGCTCCCGAACCCTGAGCCCTGACCCCGAGTTCCGCTGCCGAACCCTGAGCCCTGACCCCGAGTTCAGCACCCGAACCCTGACCCCGAGCTCAGCTCCCGATCCCTGAGCCCTGACCCCGAGTTCAGCTTACGAACCCTGAGCCCTGACCCCGAGTTCAGCTGCCGAACCCTGAGCCCTGACCCCGAGTTCAGCTGCCGAACCCTGAGCCCTGACCCCGAGTTCAGCTGCCGAACCCTGAGCCCTGACCCCGAGTTCAGCTGCCGAACCCTGAGCCCTGACCCCGAGTTCAGCTGCCGAACCCTGAGCCCTGACCCCGAGTTCAGCTCACGAACCCTGAGCCCTGACCCCGAGTTCAGCTGCCGAACCCTGAGCCCTGACCCCGAGTTCAGCCGCCGAACCCTGAGCCCTGACCCGACTTCAGCTCTGGAACCCTGAGCCCTGACCCCTGAACCCGAGTTCAACAGCGAAACCCTGAGCCCTGACCCCGAGTTCAGCTCCCGAACCCTGACCCCGAGTTCAGCTGCCGAACCCTGAGCCCTGACCCCGAGTTCGGCTCTGGAACCCTGAGCCCTGACCCCGATTTCGGCTCCGGAACCCTGAGCCCTGACCCCGAGGTCAGCAGCGGAACCCTGAGCCCTGACCCCAAGTTCAGCTCGGGAACCTGAGCCCTGACCCCGAGTTGAGTTCCCGAACCCTGATCCCTGACCCCAGGTTCCGCTCCCGAACCCTGAGCCCTGACCCCGAGTTCAGCTCCCGAACCCTGAGCCCTGACCCCGAGTTCAGCTCTGGAACCCTGAGCCCTGACCCCGAGTTCAGCTCTGGAACACAAAGCCCTGACCCCGAGTTCAGCAGTGGAACCCTGAGTCCTGACCCCGATTTCGGCTCCGGAACCCTGATCCCTGACCCCGAGTTCAGCTCGGGAACCCTGAGCCCTGACCCTGAATTCAGCTCGGGAACTCTGAGCCATGACGCCGGCTTCAGCTCCAGATCCTGAGCCCTGACCCCGAGTTCAGCTCCAGATCCTGAGCCCTGACCCTGAGTTCAGCTCCAGAACCGGGAGCCCTGAACTCGAGTTCAGCTCCGGAACCCTGAGCCCTGACCCCGAGTTGAGTTCCCGAACCCTGATCCCTGACCCCAGGTTCCGCTCCGGAACCCTGAACCCTGACCCCGAGTTCAGCTCCCGAACCCTGAGCCCTGACCCCGAGTTCAGCTCTGGAACCCTGAGCCCTGACCCCGAGTTCAGCTCTGGAACACAAAGCCCTGACCCCGAGTTCAGCTCCCGAACCCTGAGCCCTGACCCTGAGTTCAGCTCCCGAACCCTGAGCCCTGACCCCGGGTTCAGCTCCCGAACCCTGAGCCCTGACCCCGAGTTCAGCAGCGGAACCCTGAGCCCTGACCCCGAGTTCAGCACCCGAACCCTGACCCCGAGTTCAGCTGCCGAACCCTGAGCCCTGACCCCGAGTTCAGCTGCCGAACCCTGAGCCCTGACCCCGAGTTCAGCTGCCGAACCCTGAACCCTGAGCCCGGGTTCAGCTCCGGAACCCTGAGCCCTGACCCCGGGTTCAGCTCCGGAACCCTGAGCCCTGACCCCGTGTTCAGCTCCGGAACCCTGAGCCCTGACCCCGTGTTCAGCTCCGGAACCCTGAGCCCTGACCCCGGGTTCAGCTCCGGAACCCTGAGCCCTGACCCCGGGTTCAGCTCCGGAACCCTGAGCCCTGACCCCGGGTTCAGCTCCGGAACCCTGAGCCCTGACCCCGGGTTCAGCTCCGGAACCCTGATCCCTGACCCCGGGTTCAGCTCCGGAACCCTGAGCCCTGACCCCGGGTTCAGCTCCGGAACCCTGAGCCCTGACCCCGGGTTCAGCTCCGGAACCCTGAGCCCTGACCCCGGGTTCAGCTCCGGAACCCTGAGCCCTGACCCCGGGTTCAGCTCCGGAACCCTGAGCCCTGACCCCGGGTTCAGCTCCGGAACCCTGAGCCCTGACCCCGGGTTCAGCTCCGGAACCCTGAGCCCTGACCCCGGGTTCAGCTCCGGAACCCTGAGCCCTGACCCCGGGTTCAGCTCCGGAACCCTGAGCCCTGACCCCGGGTTCAGCTCCGGAACCCTGAGCCCTGACCCCGGGTTCAGCTCCGGAACCCTGAGCCCTGACCCCGGGTTCAGCTCCGGAACCCTGAGCCCTGACCCCGGGTTCAGCTCCGGAACCCTGAGCCCTGACCCCGGGTTCAGCTCCGGAACCCTGAGCCCTGACCCCGGGTTCAGCTCCGGAACCCTGAGCCCTGACCCCGGGTTCAGCTCCGGAACCCTGAGCCCTGACCCCGGGTTCAGCTCCGGAACCCTGAGCCCTGACCCCGGGTTCAGCTCCGGAACCCTGAGCCCTGACCCCGGGTTCAGCTCCGGAACCCTGAGCCCTGACCCCGGGTTCAGCTCCGGAACCCTGAGCCCTGACCCCGGGTTCAGCTCCGGAACCCTGAGCCCTGACCCCGGGTTCAGCTCCGGAACCCTGAGCCCTGACCCCGGGTTCAGCTCCAGAACCCTGACCCCGAGTTCAGCTGCCGAATCCTGAGCCCTGACCCCGAGTTCAGCAGCGGTACCCTGAGCCCTGACCCCGGGTTTAGCTCAGGGACCCTGAGCCCTGACCCCGAGTTCAGCAGCGGCACCCTGAGCCCTGACCCCGGGTTTAGCTCAGGAACCCCGAGCCCTGACCCCGCGTTCAGCTCCGGAACCCTCTATTTCTCTGTGTCTCTGAGTCTCTGTGGTCTTTGTGTCTTGGTGTCTCTGAGTTTCTGTGTTGTGTATCTTGGCGTCAGGGTTCGGGTCCTGTTCTCAGGATCATGGTTCGTGGCTTGTTCTCAGGGTCAGTGTTCAGGGTTAGGTTTCAGGGCCTGCCTTCGGGGTCACGGTTCACGTCCTCTCATTAGGGTCATGACCTCAGAGCTTATTCTTGGGGTCAGGATTCAAGGCCTGTCCTCGCGGCCTATTCTCAGGGTCAGGGTTCAGGGCCTGGTCTCAGAGTCAGAGTTCGGGGCCAGTCCTCAGGGTCAGAGTTCAGGGCCTGTTCTCAGGGTCAGGGTTCTGGGCGTGTTCTCAGGTCAGGGTCCTGGGACAGGGTTCGGGGCCTGTTTTCAGAGTCATGGTTCAGGGCCTGTCCTCGGGGTCAGTGTTCGGGGCCTTTCCTCGGAGTCAGTGTTCGGGGCCTTTCCTCAGGGTCAGTGTTCGGGGCCTGTCCTCGTTGGTCAGTGTTCGGGGCCTTTCCTCGGGGTCAGTGTTCGGGGCCTTTCCTCGGAGTCAGTGTTCGGGGCCTTTCCTCAGGGTCAGTGTTCGGGGCCTGTCCTCGTTGGTCAGTGTTCGGGGCCTTTCCTCGGGGTCAGTGTTCGGGGCCTTTCCTCGAGGTCAGTGTTCGGGGCCTGTCCTCGGGGTCAGTGTTCGGGGCCTGTCCTCGGGGTCAGTGTTCGGGGCCTTTCCTCGGGGTCAGTGTTCGGGGCCTTTCCTCGGGGTCAGTGTTCGGGGCCTGTCCTCGAGGTCAGTGTTCGGGGCCTTTCCTCGGGGTCAGTGTTCGGGGCCTTTCCTCGGGGTCAGTGTTCGGGGCCTGTCCTCGAGGTCAGTGTTCGGGGCCTTTCCTCGGGGTCAGTGTTCGGGGCCTTTCCTCGGGGTCAGTGTTCGGGGCCTTTCCTCGGGGTCAGTGTTCGGGGCCTTTCCTCGGGGTCAGTGTTCGGGGCCTTTCCTCGGGGTCAGTGTTCGGGGCCTTTCCTCGGGGTCAGTGTTCGGGGCCTTTCCTCGGGGTCAGTGTTCGGGGCCTTTCCTCGGGGTCAGTGTTCGGGGCCTTTCCTCGGGGTCAGTGTTCGGGGCCTTTCCTCGGGGTCAGTGTTCGGGGCCTGTCCTCGGGGTCAGTGTTCGGGGCCTGTCCTCGCGGTCAGTGTTCGGGGCCTTTCCTCGGAATCAGTGTTCGGGGCCTGTCCTCGGGGTCAGTGTTCGGGGCCTTTCCTCGCGGTCAGTGTTCGGGGCCTGTCCTCGCGGTCAGTGTTCGGGGCCTGTCCTCGCGGTCAGTGTTCGGGGCCTTTCCTCGGGGTCAGTGTTCGGGGCCTGTCCTCGGGGTCAGTGTTCGGGGCCTGTCCTCGGGGTCAGTGTTCGGGGCCTTTCCTCGGGGTCAGTGTTCGGGGCCTTTCCTCGGGGTCAGTGTTCGGGGCCTGTCCTCGGGGTCAGTGTTCGGGGCCTGTCCTCGGGGTCAGTGTTCGGGGCCTGTCCTCGGGGTCAGTGTTCGGGGCCTTTCCTCGGGGTCAGTGTTCGGGGCCTTTCCTCGGGGTCAGTGTTCGGGGCCTTTCCTCGGGGTCAGTGTTCGGGGCCTTTCCTCGCGGTCAGTGTTCGGGGCCTTTCCTCGGGGTCAGTGTTCGGGGCCTGTCCTCGGGGTCAGTGTTCGGGGCCTTTCCTCGGGGTCAGTGTTCGGGGCCTTTCCTCGGGGTCAGTGTTCGGGGCCTGTCCTCGGGGTCAGTGTTCGGGGCCTGTCCTCGCGGTCAGTGTTCGGGCCCTGTCCTCGGGGTCAGTGTTCGGGGCCTGTCCTCGGGGTCAGTGTTCGGGGCCTGTCCTCGGGGTCAGTGTTCGGGGCCTGTCCTCGGGGTCAGTGTTCGGGGCCTGTCCTCGGGGTCAGTGTTCGGGGCCTGTCCTCGGGGTCAGTGTTCGGGGCCTGTCCTCGGGGTCAGTGTTCGGGGCCTTTCCTCGGGGTCAGTGTTCGGGGCCTGTCCTCGGGGTCAGTGATCGGGGCCTTTCCTCGGGGTCAGTGTTCGGGGCCTTTCCTCGGGGTCAGGGTTCGGGGCCTTTCCTCGGGGTCAGGGTTCGGGGCCTTTCCTCGGGGTCAGGGTTCGGGGCCTGTCCTCGGGGTCAGGGTTCGGGGCCTGTCCTCGGGGTCAGAGTTTAGGGCCTGATCTCAGGGTCAGTGTTCAGGGTCAGGGTTCTGGGTGTGTTCTCAGGTCAGGGTCCTGGGACAGGGTTCGGGGCCTGTTTTCAGAGTCAGGGTTCAGGGCCTGTCGTCGGGGTAAGTGTTCAGGGCCTGTCCTCGGGGTCAGTGTTCGGGGCCTTTCCTCGGGGTCAGTGTTCAGGGCCTGTCCTCGGGGTCAGTGTTCGGGGCCTTTCCTCGGGGTCAGTGTTCGGGGCCTGTCCTCGGGGTCAGTGATCGGGGCCTGTCCTCGGGGTCAGTGTTCGGGGCCTTTCCTCGGGGTCAGTGTTCGGGGCCTGTCCTCAGGGTCTGTGATCGGGGCCTTTCCTCGGGGTCAGGGTTCGGGGCTGTTCTCAGGGTCAGTGTTCGGGGCCTGTCCTCGGGGTCAGGGTTCAGGGTCTGTTCTCAGGGTCAGTGTTCGGGGCCTGTCTTCAGGGTCAGGGGTCAGGGTTCAGGGCCTGTCCTCGGGATCAGGGTTCGGGCCCTGTCCTCGGGGTCAGTGTTCGGGCCCTGTCCTCGGGGTCAGTGTTCGGGCCCTGTCCTCGGGGTCAGTGTTCGGGGCCTGTCCTCGGGGTCAGTGTTCGGGGCCTGTCCTCGGGCTCAGTGTTCGGGGCCTGTCCTCGGGGTCAGTGTTCGGGGCCTGTCCTCGGGGTCAGTGTTCGGGGCCTGTCCTCGGGGTCAGTGTTCGGGGCCTTTCCTCGGGGTCAGTGTTCGGGGCCTGTCCTCGAGGTCAGTGTTCGGGGCCTGTCCTCGCGGTCAGTGTTCGGGGCCTGTCCTCGGGGTCAGTGTTCGGGGCCTGTCCTCGGGGTCAGTGTTCGGGGCCTGTCCTCGGGGTCAGTGTTCGGGGCCTTTCCTCGGGGTCAGTGTTCGGGGCCTGTCCTCGAGGTCAGTGTTCGGGGCCTGTCCTCGCGGTCAGTGTTCGGGGCCTGTCCTCGGGGTCAGTGTTCGGGGCCTGTCCTCGAGGTCAGTGTTCGGGGCCTGTCCTCGGGGTCAGTGTTCGGGGCCTGTCCTCGGGGGTCAGGGTTCGGGGCCTGTCCTCGGGGTCAGGGTTCATTGTCTCTCCTCGGGGACAGGGTACAAGGTTTGAGGCCAGTTGTCAGGGTCAGGTTTCAAAGATCAGGGCCTGTTCTTGGGGTCAGGGTTCAAAGTTTGAGGCCTGTTCCCCCTCCCTCCCATCCCCTCCCCTCCCATCCCCCTCCCCTCCCATCCCCCTCCCCTCCCATCCCCCTCCCCTCCCATCCCCCTCCCCTCCCCTCCCCTCCCCTCCCATCCCCCTCCCCTCCCTCCATTCCCCCCCCTCCAATTCCCCCTCCCTCCAATTCCCCCTCCCTCCAATTCCCCCTCCCTCCAATTCCCCCTCCCTCCAATTCCCCCTCCCTCCAATTCCCCCTCCCTCCAATTCCCCCTCCCTCCAATTCCCCCTCCCTCCAATTCCCCCTCCCTCCAATTCCCCCTCCCTCCAATTCCCCCTCCCTCCAATTCCCCCTCCCTCCAATTCCCCCTCCCTCCAATTCCCCCTCCCTCCAATTCCCCTCCCTCCAATTCCCCCTCCCTCCAATTCCCCCTCCCTCCAATTCCCCCTCCCTCCAATTCCCCCTCCCTCCAATTCCCCCTCCCTCCAATTCCCCCTCCCTCCAATTCCCCTCCCTCCAATTCCCCCTCCCTCCAATTCCCCCTCCCTCCAATTCCCCCTCCCTCCAATTCCCCTCCCTCCAATTCCCCCTCCCTCCAATTCCCCCTCCCTCCAATTCCCCCTCCCTCCAATT
>NW_027651197.1:0-18382 GCF_965287045.1 Carcharhinus amblyrhynchos | reverse complement strand
CAGCAAATTTCGACACCCTGCACTCGGTTCCCTCCTCCAGATCAATACAGGTACAGAATTCCTAAAAAGTGGTGTCACAGTTGGGATAGGGTCGTAAAGAGAGCTTTTGGTACACTGGCCTTTATAAATCGGAGTATAATAGTTGGAGTGTTACGGTGAGGTTGTATGAGACATTGGTGAGTCCGAGTTTAGAGTATTGCGTACAGTTTTGGTCGCCTCGTTACAAGAAGGATGTAAATAAGGTTGAAAGAGTGCAGAGAGCTTGAGAGTGCCGGGAGCTGAGTTAGAGAGAGAAAGATTGAATAGGTTAGGACTTTATTCCCCGGAGCGTAGGAGAATGAGGGGAGATGTGATAGATGTGCATAAGGTGAGATTGGCATAGATAGAGTGAATGCAAGCAAGGCTTTTTCCACTGAGGCTAGTGGGGGGGGGAGGGAAATAAAAACCCAGAGGGTTAAGGCGAAAGGAGGAAAGTTTAAAGGGAATATTAGAGAGGGGGGGGGGGGCTTCTTCACGCAGAGAGTGCTGGGAGTGTGGAATGAGCTGCCGGGTAAATGCGGGGTCAGTTTTAACAGAGACGTGGATGGGTTCATGGATGAGAGGGGGGTGGGGGGATATGGTCCAAGTGCAGGTGAGTGGGACTAGGCAAAAAAAATGGTTCGACCGGACAAGAAGAGCCAAGGACCCTGTTTCTGAGCGATAATTTTCTGTTGTTCTAATACTTTGTACAGCAATAACGAGGCTTCACGAGTTTTTATCCTCTATTTCCCGTAGCAACAAACGCCAAAGTTCCTTTGCCATCCCCGCTGTACCTGCACGCTAACTTTCTGTGACTCATTCCGGACTCGACGCCATCTCCCCTACGTGGGATCAATCCCCTCTCGTTCCAGCAATCCAGGATTAACGGATTTCCCAAACCCAGAACTGGAGAGTCAGAAGCCTTTTTTTTTACCCCCAGGGTGGGAGACTCAATGACTGGGGGGTGGGGGGGGGGGGTGGGGGGGCAAGGGTTTAAAAAGATTTCCAAGACCCAACTTAACAGCGACCCAGAGCAGCCGTGAATCTTTTGCTGGTTTCGTGGTCTCTGAGTGCCACCTGCTGGTGGCACGGCTGTGGTGCAGCCCGGGGGGAGTGGGTCCCCCCCAGGTGTCCCCGCCACCTGTGCCAAGTGGAAAGTTTCAATCCTCCGCCCCCCCCCCCTCCCCTCCCCCCCCCCCCCCCCCCCACCGTCTCCGAGACGGCCTCTGATGTGGGCACTCAGTTTCCATTCAGTCTGGCACAAGACTGGCATCATGGGAGGGTGGGGGGGATGTAAACCCACCCCACAGGAAGGCATCTGACGACTGGCAAGAGTGCAGGAAACCTTCGGGGCGGTCTTCAGCTCGTCTCTCTCAGAAACCCTGCCCTATTCTCTGATTCTGTCTATCCCGTCCTCAGGTTTATCCAATGTCCCGGCACCCGCCACACTCTGGGGCCCAGAGAATCCATGATGTGGAGATGCTTTCCACGCACCTGACGAAGGAGCAGTGTTCCCGAAAGCTTGTGGTGTTTACTATCAAATAAACCGGTGGGACGTTAACCTGGCGTTGTGAGACTTCGAACTGGCGAACTCCACACACTCCTCGATCGAAGTCATATCTCCTCGCCTCTGTCTTTTAAACCTACCTTATCCTAAACCTGTGACAGCGCCGCTGCCTCACAGCTCCAGGGACCCGGGTTCGATTCCCCGGCTCGGGTCACTGTCTGTGCAGGAGTCTGCACATCCTCCCCGTGTCTGCGTGGGTTTCCTCCGGGGGCTCCGGTTTCCTCCCGCAGTCCGAAAGACGAGCTAAATTCTCCCTCGGTGTTACCCGAACAGGCGCCGGAGTGTGGCGACCAGGAGGATTCTCGCAGTAACTTCATTGCAGTGTTAATGTAAGCCTCACTCGCGTCACTAATCAACAAACTCACGCTTTGCACAGCAATAACGACACTCCACGAGTTTTATCCTCTATTTCCCGTAGCAACAAACGCCAAAGTTCCTTTGCCATCCCCGCTGTACCTGCACGCTAACTTTCCGTGACTCATTCCGGACTCGACGCCATCTCCCCTACGTGGGATCAATCCCCTCTCGTTCCAGCAATCCAGGATTAACGGGATTTCCCAAACCCAGAACTGGAGAGTCAGAAGCCTTTTTTACCCCCAGGGTGGGAGATTCAATGACTGGGGGGTGGGGGGGGTGGAGGGACAAGGGTTAAAAAGATTTCCAAGACCCAACTTAACAGCGACCCAGAGCCACCCGTGAATCTTTTGCCGGTTTCGTGGTCTCTGAGTGCCCCCTGCTGGTGGCACGGCTGTGGTGCAGCCTGGGGGGGGGGAGTGGGTCCCCCCCCAGGTGTCCCCGCCACCTGTGCCAAGTGGAAATTTTCAAACCTCCACGCCCCACATCCCCTCCCCTCCCCCCCTCCCCACCGTCTCCGAGACGGCCTCTGATGTGGGCACTCAGTTTCCATTCAGTCTGGCACAAGACTGGCATCATTGGAGGGTTGGGGGGGGGGTGTAACCCACCCCACAGGAAGGCATCTGACCACCGGCAAGAGTGCAGGAAACCTTCGGGGCGGTCTTCAGCCCGTCTCTCTCAGAAACCCTGCCCTATTCTCTGATTCTGTCTGTCCCCTCCTCAGGTTTATCCAACGTCCCGGCTCTTAGTCTCCCATTCGGTCTCGCACAAGACTGAGATCACTGGGGGCGGTGCTGAGGGTGGGGGTATCACCAGGGCACGGCACCGACCTTCCCACAGGAAGACATCTGGTGACCCACAAGAGTGCAAAGTACCGTCTCCCCGTCTCTACCCCTTATACCAATTTCGGCACATTTATTCCTGGGACACGGTGAGGTGTCGCTGGCTGGTCAGAATTCATTGCCCATCCCTAGTTGCCCCCTGGGAGGGGCAGTTGAGAGTCACCCACATTGCTGGGTGGCTCTCCGGGAGTCACGTGTAGGCCAGACCCCGGGGGGGGGGGCGGGGTAAGGACGGCTTCTCGCAAGGGGAACTGGATGGGTTTTTTCCGACCTCGGGTCATCAGGAGGTTCTTAATTCCAGATTTTCTTTATTGAATCCAAACTCTGCCGTGGCGGGATACGAACCCGGGGCTCCCCAGGACATTAGCCGAGTCTCTGGGTTAACTAATAGCCGAGCGATAATACCACTCAGCCATTGGCTCCCCAGAAGAAAGCCGATGTATGTTTCTGAATGATTGCCCCGGTGCGGTTGGGTCCTTTGACAGTGCTGTTGGTCTCCGCTCTCTACAAACCCCCCCTCGCCCCTGTCACTGTGAACTCAAACCCCCCCTTGTTGTCCCCACCCCCAGACACATTTCACCCCTCCCCCACCCCTTCTCCAAACACCTCCCCACCTGGCGGGAATATCATATCCAATCTCCCCCCCCTGCTCCCCTTTCATTACCTACCTCCCCTCAGGGTAATGGAACCTCTTCTCTGCCCCCTCCAGTTTAGCGGTTAATGCCGTCTTTCGGACTGGGGGAGGAAACCGGGGCACCCGGAGGAAACCCACGCAGACACGGGGAGAATGTGCAGACTCTGCACAGACAGTGACCCGAGCCGGGGATCGAACCCTGGAGCTGTGAGGGAGCGGTGCTGTCTTCGGTTTAGGATAAGGTAGATTTGAAAGACAGAGGTGAGGAGACATCCCTGGGTTAACGGGGAGAGCGTTTATGGAAATTCGGCAGAGATCCAGGGCTCCTGTGAGAGATTGAGATCCAATGTCATGGGGGTGGGTGTTCAGAGCACAGGGAGAAAGGGTAAATTAACTCCCGGTTCCTGTCTCAGACTGTAGAACGTATCTGTATGTTATCACCCATGTGGGCACTGAGCCTACGTGTGACAGGAGTAAAGAAACTGAGGTTTAGGAGACGGTGAGGGAGGTTTTCAAAGCTTGCGGAGGGATTTGGACCAACTAGAGAAATGGGCTAGAAAATGGCAAATGGAATTTGACGCAGACAAGTGTGGGGTATTGTACTTTGGAAGGGCAAACCAAAGTAGAACGTACCAGGGGAAATGGTCGGACTCTGAAGAGCGCAGTTGAACAGAGGGATCTGGGAATAAGACATAAGAAATAGGAGCAGGAGTAGGCCATCTAGCCCTTCGAGCCTGCCCCGCCATTCAATAAGATCATGGCCGATCAGTCGTGGCTCAGTTCCACATTCCCGCCCTCTCCCCATAACCCTTAATCCCCTCTCTTATCAAAAACCCATCAACCCGCGTCTTAAATATATTTAGCGAGGCAGCCTCCACCACTTCAACGGGCAGAGAATTCCAGAGATTCACCACCCTTTGAGTGAAGAAGTTCCTCCTCAACTCTGTTCTAAACCGCCCCCCCTTTATCTTGAGGCTGTGCCCCCTAGTCCTACTATCCTTTCTGAGCGGGAAGAGTCTCTCCACCTCTATCCTATCCATCCCATTCATCATCTTATACGTCTCAATGAGATCTCCCCTCATTCTTCTAAACTCTAACGAGTACAAGCCTAGTTTATTCAGCCTCTCCTCATAGCTCAACCCCCTCAACTCCGGCATCAGCCTAGTAAACCTCCTCTGCACTCCCTCCAAGGCCAAAATATCCTTGCGTAAGTACAGCACCCAAAACTGCACACAGTACTCCAGCTGCGGCCTCACCAATGCCCTATACAGCCGCAGCAAGACCTCCCTACTTTTATATTCAATCCCCCTCGCTATGAAGGCCAGCATCCCATTCGCCTTCCTGACCACCTGCTGCACCTGCAAGCTGGGTTTTTGCGACTCATGCACAAGGACGCCCAGGTCCCTCTGCACCGTCGCCTGCTGCAGTTTTTCTCCACGTAAGTAATAGTCCTTCCTACCATTATTCCTACCAAAGTGGACCACCTCGCACTTGCCAACATTAAATTCCATTTGCCAGTTCCTGGCTCATTCGCCCAGCCTATCTAGATCCTTCTGCAGACTCTCCACACCCTCCGCACAATTTGCCGTTCCCCCAATCTTGGTGTCATCAGCAAATTTCGACACGCTGCACTCGGTTCCCTCCTCCAGATCAATACAGGTACAGAATTCCTAAAAAGTGGTGTCACAGTTGGATTGGGTCGTAAAGAGAGCTTTTGGTACACTGGCCTTTATAAATCGGAGTATAATAGTTGGAGTGTTACGGTGAGGTTGTATGAGACATTGGTGAGTCCGAGTTTAGAGTATTGTGTACAGTTTTGGTCGCCTCGTTACAAGAAGGATGTAAATAAGGTTGAAAGAGTGCAGAGAGCTTGAGAGTGCCGGGAGCTGAGTTAGAGAGAGAAAGATTGAATAGGTTAGGGCTTTATTCCCCGGAGCGTAGGAGAATGAGGGGAGATGTGATAGATGTGCATAAGGTGAGATTGGCATAGATAGAGTGAATGCAAGCAAGGCTTTTTCCACTGAGGCTAGTGGGGGGGGAGGGAAATAAAAACCCAGAGGGTTAAGGGCAAAAGGAGGAAAGTTTAAAGGGAATGTTAGAGAGGCGGGGGGCTTCTCCACGCAGAGAGTGGTGGGAGTGTGGAATGAGCTGCCGGGTAAATGCGGGGTCACTTTTAAGAGAGATGTGGATGGGTTCATGGATGAGAGGGGGGTGGGGGGATATGGTCCAAGTGCAGGTGAGTGGGACTAGGCAAAAAAATGGTTCGACACGGACAGGAAGAGCCAAAGACCCTGTTTCTGAGCGATAATTTTCTGTGGTTCTAATACTTTGTACAGCAATAACGAGACTTCACGAGTTTTTATCCTCTATTTCCCGTAGCAACAAACGCCAAAGTTCCTTTGCCATCCCCGCTGTACCTGCACGCTAACTTTCTGTGACTCATTCCGGACTCGACGCCATCTCCCCTACGTGGGATCAATCCCCTCTCGTTCCAGCAATCCAGGATTAACGGGATTTCCCAAACCCAGAACTGGAGAGTCAGAAGCCTTTTTTTACCCCCAGGGTGGGAGACTCAATGACTGGGGTGTGGGGGCGGGGTGGGGGGGCAAGGGTTAAAAAGATTTCCAAGACCCAACTTAACAGCGACCCCCAGAGCAGCCGTGAATCTTTTGCCGGTTTCGTGGTCTCTGAGTGCCACCTGCTGGTGGCACGGCTGTGGTGCAGCCCGGGGGGGGAGTGGGTCCCCCCCAGGTGTCCCCGACACCTGCACCAAGCGGAAATTTTTCAAACCTCCACGCCCCACATCCCCTCCCCTCCCCCCCCCCCCCACCGTCTCCGAGACGACCTCTGATGTGGGCACTCAGTTTCCATTCAGTCTGGCACAAGACTGGCATCACTGGGAGGGTTGGGGGGGGGTGTAACCCACCCCACAGGAAGGCATCTGACCACCGGCAAGAGTGCAGGAAACCTTCGGGGCGGTCTTCAGCCCGTCTCTCTCAGAAACCCTGCCCTATTCTCTGATTCTGTCTATCCCCTCCTCAGGTTTATCCAACGTCCCGGCTCTTAGTCTCCATTCGGTCTCGCACAAGACTGAGATCACTGGGGGGTGGTGCTGAGGGTGGGGGTATCACCAGGGCACGGCACCGACCTCCCCACAGGAAGACATCTGCTGACCCACAAGAGTGCAAAGTACCGTCTCCCCGTCTCTACCCCTTATACCAATTTCGGCACATTTATTCCTGGGATACAGAGGGGTGTCGCTGGCTGGTCAGAATTCATTGCCCATCCCTAGTTGCCCCCTGGGAGGGGCAGTTGAGAGTCACCCACATTGCTGGGTGGCTCTCCGGGAGTCACGTGTAGGCCAGACCCCGGGGGGGGTGGGGTAAGGACGGCAGATTTCCTTCTCGCAAGGGGAACCGGATGGGTTTTTCCGACCCCGGGTCATCAGGAGATTCTTAATTCCAGATTTTCTTTATTGAATCCAAACTCTGCCGTGGCGGGATATGAACCCGGGGCTCCCCAGGACATTAGCCGAGTCTCTGGGTTAACTAATAGCCGAGCGATAACACCACTCAGCCATTGGCTCCCCAGAAGAAAAGCCGATGTATGTTTCTGAATGATCGCCCCGGTGCGGTTGGGTCCTTTGACAGTGCTGTTGGTCTCTGCTCTCTACAAACCCCCCCTCGCCCTGTCACTGCGAACTCAAACCCCCCTCCCCTCATTGCTCCCCCCATCCCCAGACACATTTCAACCCCTCCCCCACCCCTTCTCCAAACACCTCCCCACCTGGCGGGAATATCATATCCAATCTCCCCCCCGCTCCCCTTTCATTACCTACCTCCCCTCAGGGTAATGGAACCTCTTCTCTGCCTCCTCCAGTTTAGCGGTTAATGCCGTCTTTCGGACTGGGGGAGGAAACCGGGGCACCCAGAGGAAACCCACGCAGACACGGGGAGAATGTGCAGACTCCGCACAGACAGTGACCCGAGCCGGGGATCGAACCCTGGAGCTGTGAGGGAGCGGTGCTGTCATCGGTTTAGGATAAGGTAGATTTGAAAGACAGAGGTGAGGAGACATCCCTGGGTTAACGGGGAGAGCGTTTATGGAAATTCGGCAGAGATCCAGGGCTCCTGTGAGAGATTGAGATCCAATGTCATGGGGGTGGGTGTTCAGAGCACGGGGAGAAAGGGTAAATTAACTCCCGGTTCCTGTCTCAGACTGTAGAACGTATCTGTATGTTATCACCCATGTGGGCACTGAGCCTACGTGCGACAGGAGTAAAGAAACTGAGGTTTAGGAGACGGTGAGGGAGGTTTTCAAAGCTTGCGGAGGGATTTGGACCAACTAGAGAAATGGGCTGGAAAATGGCAAATGGAATTTGACGCAGACAAGTGTGGGGTATTGTACTTTGGAAGGGCAAACCAAAGTAGAACGTACCAGGGGAAATGGTCGGACTCTGAAGAGCGCAGTTGAACAGAGGGATCTGGGAATAAGACATAAGAAATAGGAGCAGGAGTAGGCCATCTAGCCCCTCGAGCCTGCCCCGCCATTCAATAAGATCATGGCTGATCTGTCGCTGCTCAGTTCCACATCCCCGCCCTCTCCCCATAACCCTTAATCCCCTCGCTTATCAAAAACCCATCAACCCGCGTCTTAAAAATATTTAGCGAGGCAGCCTCCACCACTTCAACGGGCAGAGAATTCCAGAGATTCACCACCCTTTGAGTGAAGAAGTTCCTCCTCAACTCCGTTCTAAACCGCCCCCCCTTTATCTTGAGGCTGTGCCCCCTAGTCCTACTGTCCTTTCTGAGCGGGAAGAGTCTCTCCACCTCTATCCTATCCATCCCATTCATCATCTTATACGTCTCAATGAGATCTCCCCTCATTCTTCTAAACTCTAACGAGTACAAGCCTAGTTTATTCAGCCTCTCCTCATAGCTCAATCCCCTCAACTCCGGTATCAGCCTAGTAAACCTCCTCTGCACTCCCTCCAAGGCCAAAATATCCTTGCGCAGGTGCGGCGCCCAAAACTGCACACAGTACTCCAGCTGCAGCCTCACCAATGCCCTATACAGCTGCAGCAAGACCTCCCTACTTCTATATTCAATCCCCCTCGCTATGAAGGCCAGCATCCCATTCGCCTTCCTGACCACCTGCTGCACCTGCAAGCTGGGTTTTTGCGACTCATGCACAAGGACGCCCAGGTCCCTCTGCACCGTCGCCTGCTGCAGTTTTTCACCCCGTAAGTAATAATCCTTCCTACCATTATTCCTACCAAAGTGGACCACCTCGCACTTGCCAACATTAAATTCCATTTGCCAGTTCCTGGCCCATTCGCCCAGCCTATCTAGATCCTTCTGTAGACTCTCCACACCCTCCGCACAATTTGCCGTTCCCCCAATCTTGGTGTCATCAGCAAATTTCGACACTCTACACTCGGTTCCCTCCTCCAGATCAATACAGGTACAGAATTCCTAAAAAGTGGCGTCACAGTTGGATAGGGTCGTAAAGAGAGCTTTTGGTACACTGGCCTTTATAAATCGGAGTATAATAGTTGGAGTGTTACGGTGAGGTTGGATAAGGCATTGGTGAGTCCGAGTTTAGAGTATTGCGTACAGTTTTGGTCGCCTCGTTACAAGAAGGATGTAAATAAGGTTGAAAGAGTGCAGAGAGCTTGAGAGTGCCGGGAGCTGAGTTAGAGAGAGAAAGATTGAATAGGTTAGGACTTTATTCCCCGGACCGTAGGAGAATGAGGGGAGATGTGATAGATGTGCATAAGGTGAGATTGGCATAGATAGAGTGAATGCAAGCAAGGCTTTTTCCACTGAGGCTAGTGGGGGGGGTGAGGGAAATAAAAACCCAGAGGGTTAAGGGCGAAAGGAGGAAAGTTTAAAGGGAATATTAGAGAGGGGGGGGCTTCTTCACGCAGAGAGTGGTGGGAGTGTGGAATGAGCTGCCGGGTAAATGCGGGGTCAGTTTTAACAGAGACGTGGATGGGTTCATGGATGAGAGGGGGGTGGGGGGATATGGTCCAAGTGCAGGTGAGTGGGACTAGGCAAAAAAATGGTTCGACCGGACAAGAAGAGCCAAAGACCCTGTTTCTGAGCGATAATTTTCTGTGGTTCTAATACTTTGTACAGCAATAACGAGGCTTCGCGAGTTTTTATCCTCTATTTCCCGTAGCAACAAACGCCAAAGTTCCTTTGCCATCCCCGCTGTACCTGCACGCTAACTTTCCGTGACTCATTCCGGACTCGACGCCATCTCCCCTACGTGGGATCAATCCCCTCTCGTTCCAGCAATCCAGGATTAACGGGATTTCCCAAACCCAGAACTGGAGAGTCAGAAGCCTTTTTTTTTACCCCCAGGGTGGGAGATTCAATGACTGGGGGGTGGGGGGGGGGTGGGGGGGCAAGGGTTAAAAAGATTTCCAAGACCCAACTTAACAGCGACCCCCAGAGCAGCCGTGAATCTTTTGCCGGTTTCGTGGTCTCTGAGTGCCCCCTGCTGGTGGCACGGCTGTGGTGCAGCCCGGGGGGAGTGGGTCCCCCCCCCAGGTGTCCCCGCCACCTGTGCCAAGTGGAAAGTTTCAATCCTCCCCCCCCCCCACATCCCCTCCCCTCCCCCCCCCCCCCCCCACCGTCTCCGAGACGGCCTCTGATGTGGGCACTCAGTTTCCATTCAGTCTGGCACAAGACTGGCATCATTGGGAGGGTTGGGGGGGGTGTAACCCACCCCACAGGAAGGCATCTGACAACTGGCAAGAGTGCAGGAAACCTTCGGGGCGGTCTTCAGCTCGTCTCTCTCAGAAACCCTGCCCTATTCTCTGATTCTGTCTATCCCGTCCTCAGGTTTATCCAATGTCCCGGCACCCGCCACACTCTGGGGCCCAGAGAATCCGTGATGTGGAGATGCTTTCCACGCACCTGACGAAGGAGCAGTGTTCCCGAAAGCTTGTGACGTTTACTATCAAATAAACCGGTTGGACGTTAACCTGGCGTTGTGAGACTTCGAACTGGCGAACTCCACACACTCCTCGATCGAAGTCATATCTCCTCGCCTCTGAATTTTTAAACCTACCTTATCCTAAACCTGTGACAGCGCCGCTGCCTCACAGCTCCAGGGACCCGGGTTCGATTCCCCGGCTCGGGTCACTGTCTGTGCAGGAGTCTGCACATTCTCCCCGTGTCTGCGTGGGTTTCCTCCGGGGGCTCCGGTTTCCTCCCGCAGTCCGAAAGACGAGCTAAATTCTCCCTCGGTGTTACCCGAACAGGCGCCGGAGTGTGGCGACCAGGAGGATTCTCACAGTAACTTCATTGCAGTGTTAATGTAAGCCTGACTCTCGTCACTAATCAACAAACTCATGCTTTGTACAGTAGACTTCCGAGAATGTAGCTCCCAATCCCATCACACAAACCAGCCTCCCATCCATTGACTCTGTCTACACTTCCCGCTGCCTCGGGGAAAAGCAGCCGGTATAATTAAGGACCCCCCCCCCCCAACACACCCCGGACATTCGCTCTTCCATCGGGAAAAAGATACAAAAGTCTGAGGTCCCGTACCGACCGACTCAAGAACAGCTTCTTTCCTGCTGCTGTCAGACTTTTGAATGGACCTACCTCGCATTAAGCTGATCTTTCTCTACACCCTCGCTGTGACTGTAACACTACATTCTGCACCCTCTCCTTTCCTTCTCTATGAACGGTACGCTTTGTCTGTATTTCTTTGTGTCTGTCTCTATGTGTGTCTGTGTCTCTATATGTCTGTCTGTGTGTGCCATTTGTCTGTGTCTGTATGTGAGTGTGTGTATATATGTGTCTCTATGTATGTATGCGTCAACATGTCTGTGAGTGTGTGTGTCTCTATATGTGTGTGTCCCTGTGTGTCTCTATATTTGTGTGCGTGTGTCCACGTGTGAGTGTGTGTGTCTATTTGTATCTGTCTGTGTGTGTGTCTCTAGATGTGTTGTGTCTATGTATCTGTGTGTGTGTGTGTCTCTAGATGTGTTGTGTCTATGTATCTGTCTGTGTGTCTATTGTGCGGAGGGTGTGGAGAGTCTGCAGAAGGATCTAGATAGGCTGGGCGAATGGGCCAGGAAATGGCAAATGGAATTTAATGTTGGCAAGTGTGAGGTGGTCCACTTTGGTAGGAATAATGGTAGGAAGGACTATTACTTACGTGGCGAAAAACTGCAGCAGGCGACGGTGCAGAGGGACCTGGGCGTCCTTGTGCATGAGTCGCAAAAACCCAGCTTGCAGGTGCAGCAGGTGGTCAGGAAGGCGAATGGGATGCTGGCCTTCATAGCGAGGGGGATTGAATATAAAAGTAGGGAGGTCTTGCTGCAGCTGTATAGGGCATTGGTGAGGCCGCAGCTGGAGTACTGTGTGCAGTTTTGGGCGCCGCACCTGCGCAAGGATATTTTGGCCTTGGAGGGAGTGCAGAGGAGGTTTACTAGGCTGATACCGGCGTTGAGGGGGTTGAGCTATGAGGAGAGGCTGAATAAACTAGGCTTGTACTCGCTAGAGTTTAGAAGAATGAGGGGAGATCTCATTGAGACGTATAAGATGATGAATGGGATGGATAGGGTAGAGGTGGAGAGACTCTTCCCGCTCAGAAAGGATAGTAGGACTAGGGGGCACAGCCTCAAGATAAAGGGGGGGGGGGCGGTTTAGAACGGAGTTGAGGAGCAACTTCTTCACTCAAAGGGTGGTGAATCTCTGGAATTCTCTGCCCGTTGAAGTGGTGGAGGCTGCCTCGCTAAATATTTTTAAGACGCGGGTTGATGGGTTTTTGATAAGAGAGGGGATTAAGGGTTATGGGGAGAGGGCGGGAAAGTGGAACTGAGCCACGACAGATCAGCCATGATCTTATTGAATGGCGGGGCAGGCTCGAAGGGCTAGATGGCCTACTCCTGCTCCTATTTCTTATGTTCTTATGTTCTTATGTATATCTATCTGTGTGTGTCTATATGTGTCTATGTGAGTGTGTGTGTGTCTGTTTGTGTCTCTGTGCTGTGTGATGGGGATTTTTGTCTGGGATTTGACTAGGTTAAAAAGGGAGACAGTCTCTCTCTCCCCCAATGTTGCCTCTCTGTCCTGGGATCGAATTGATACATTGCCTTCCTCTACTGGGGACTGGACGCTCCAACAACAGGAGGCCCCAAAGACTTGTAGGAGCGCACATCCGCCAGCAGATGGTGGCATTGTATCACTGGACACACAAGATTCATTCACACACTCAGACACAATCTCACATGAAATACACACACACACAAGGCACACACTCAAACAGGCACACGGACACACACAGACACCAAGGCATGAACAGGCACATACATACAGATACAGACACACTCACATATAAAAGACACCCACACACACTGGCACACATATACACACACACACACTCATACAGGCACACACAAACTTAAGGGAACACACACACACATATAGACACACATAAAATAAACGCACAATCAGGCATACACACACACATACATACACACAGACACAAACTCAAACAGGCACACAGCACGCTTACAGGAACACACACAGAGACACAGCATAAACAGGCACATACGTAGGTAGACACACATACTCAAAAAGGCACACACACATAAACATACACTCACAGACACTCACACGCACACACACACACACACCCAGACACACTCACATATACAAAACAGACATACACCCAATCAGGCATACACACACTGACACACACATGCACCCACAGACGGTCACATATTCAATGACACACACACACACATATACAGAAATGTACACACATACACTCAGATACACACATACACTCAGACGCGCAATAGAGAGGTTTGAGAGAGAAACATTAACTTTCTTTTAATTCTCCACCCCCCTCCCTCCACACCCCATGGGGAGATATTTGAAAGCAAAGGTGAGAGTTTTAAACAAGCGAGACTGAGTTAAAAATAAAACTAATCACTTGAGTGGTCACCGGGCAGATCTCTGCAGAATGAGACCTGAGAGTTTGGAATGCCTGCGGACTCTCTGAAATGATTTCCATTTTCCAGTCTCGCTGCTCACTGAAGCTTAGAAATGAACACTGAAAAGACATTATTACAGGTGACCTCCTGGTCAATGGGGCGAGGGTTTTCTCTGATCTTTCTGGTCACTGGATCCAGGCCAAAATCCTGCAGCCACACTCAGATTGTTGGCAGCGAGCTGCTCCTGAAGGAGCAAAGGCCAACTCTTACTCAGAGAGCAACGCTTCAGACAAGGGAGAGTTTAACAACCAGAACTCAAGGCAGTTTAAAATCATTGCTGGATTAATTGGGAGGAGAATGGCACAGTGGGTTAGTGCTGCTGCCTCACAGTGCCAGGGACCCGGGTTCGATTCCCGGCTCAGCGCACAGTGGGTTAGCGCTGCTGCCTCACAGCGCCAGGGACCCGGGTTCGATTCCCGGCTCAGCGCACAGTGGGTTAGCGCTGCTGCCTCACAGCGCCAGGGACCCGGGTTCGATTCCCGGCTCAGCGCACAGTTGGTTAGCGCTGCTGCCTCACAGCGCCAGGGACCCGGGTTCGATTCCCGGCTCAGCGCACAGTGGGTTAGCGCTGCCGCCTCACAGCGCCAGGGACCCGGGTTCAATTCCCGGCTCAGCGCACAGTGGGTTAGCGCTGCCGCCTCATAGCGCCAGGGACCCGGGTTTGATTCCCGGCTCAGCGCACAGTGGGTTAGCGCTGCTGCCTCACGGCGCCAGGGACCCGGGTTCGATTCCCGGCTCAGCGCACAGTGGGTTAGCGCTGCTGCCTCACAGTGCCAGGGACCCGGGTTCGATTCCCGGCTCAGCGCACAGTGGGTTAGCGCTGTTGCCTCGCAGCGCCAGGGACCCGGGTTCGATTCCCGGCTCAGTGCACAGTGGGTTAGCGCTGCTGCCTCACAGCGCCAGGGACCCGGGTTCGATTCCCGGCTCGGGTCACTGTCTGTGTGGAGCCTGCACATTCTCCCCGTGTCTGCGTGGGTTTCCTCCGGGTGCTCCTGTTTCCTCCCACAGTCCAAAGACGTGCTGGTTAGGTGCTAAGTTCTCCCTCTGCGTATCCTGAACACGCGCAGGAGTGTGGCAACTAGGGCATTTTCACAGTAACTCCATTGCAGTGTTCATGTAGGCCTATTTGTGACACAATTAAATAAATTTTAGCTACTCCCGAGCTGTTGACTGTAACACTACATTCTGCACTCTCTCCTTTCCTTCTCTATGAACGGTGTGGGCGGCACAGTAGTTAGCACTGCTGCTTCACAGCTCCAGGGACCTGGGTTCGATTCCCGGCTCGGGTCACTGTCGGTACAGAGTTTGCACATTCTCATTGTGTCTGTGTGGGTTTCCTCCGGGTGCTCCGGTTTCTTCCCACAGCCCAAAGATGTGTGGGTTAGGTTGATTGGCCGTGCTAAAATTGCCCCTTATTGTCCTAAGATCCTTAGGTTAGAGGGATTAATGGGTAATAATATGTGGGGATATGGGGGTAGGGCCTGGGTGGGATTGTGGTCAGTGCAGACTTGAGGGGCCTCTTTCTGCATGTAGGGTTCTGTGATTCTACGCTTTGTCCGTATAGCGTGCAAGAAATAATACTTTTCACCGTATCCCAATACATGTGACAATAATAAATCAAATCAAATAATTTTTCCTCTAGGTACTCTATGAATGGTATGCTGTGTCTGGGAGGCTGGTTTGTGTAATGGATTGGACTACATTCACCACCCTTTTGTAGTTCCTTGCGGTCTTGGGCAGAGCAGGAGCCCAGACCGAGCTGCGATACAACCAGAAAGAATGCTTTCTACGGGGCATCTGTAAAAGTTGGGGAGAGTCCATAGCGGACATGCCAAATTTCCCTAGTCTTCTGAGAAAGTAGAGGCATTGGTGGGGGTTTCTTAACTATACTGTCAGCATGGGGGAGGGGGGTGGGGAGCCAGGACAGGTTGTTGGTGATGTGGACACCTAAAAACTTGATGCTCTCGACCCTTTCTGTTTCATCCCCGTTGATTTAGACAGGGGCCTGTTCTCCTTTACGCTCCCTGAAGTCGATGACAATTTCTTCCATTTTGTTGACATCGAGGGAGAGATTATTGTCGCCGCGCCAGTTCACCAGATTCTGTATCTACAATAAATCTAATCTAAATCAAATAACTTCCTGTGCGTTTATAAAACTCTCCCTCTATTACTATCTTTAACTCTTCATCTGGTCTCCTCCCCTCCCCCAGATGAAGAGGAAGTAGAATCTGTCCTTTCCCTTTCCTGTGAAGCTGGTAAACTGCATTTTAAAAATCTCCCTCTGAATCATTGCTTGGGTGTCTCCGTTTTTTCCCAAATTCAACACTTTTCCCATTAGGATTTCCTGATTTTTACGGAAGTACAAAAAATAAATCAAGTCCACCTTTACAGAACCAGGAACTGCCGCCTAGCTCCGCCCCCTGGTTGATTTCAGGAAGTGGGGTCAGATGACTGCTATGAAAGTTCTATCCGATTGTTACATTGTGTCTCCGGGTTCTAATCCATTGTTACATTGTTTCTGGACGTTCTAAATTCTTGTTACGTTGTATCTCAGCGTTCTAATCCATTGTTACATTGTGTCTGGACGTTCCAATCCATTGTTACCCTGTGTCTCGTCGTTCCAATCCATTGTTACCCTGTGTCTGAACGTTCCAGTGAATTGTTACACTGTGTCTCCGGGTTCGGAGCCTCTCTCCCCCCTCACCCCTCACAGCGGGAATCTCCTGATCAAAAACAAAGCTGAAATGGAAGAGGATGCAGACCAAGTGTGAGTTTACAACCCTCCTTCACCACCCGCCCCCCCCCAATCCTGTCCCAGGCCCAGATCCCTCCAGGAATGTTTTCCCCCGTCCCCTTCCCCATCACCTCACTCCCCCTGCCCCCCCCATCCCCATCACCTCACTCCCCCCTCCCCGTCACCTCAACTCCCCCCCCCCGCCATCCCCGTCCCCTCACTCTCCCCCCCGTCCCCTTCCCCGTCACCTCGCTCTCCCCCACCGTCCCCTTCCCCGTCACCTCGCTCTCCCCCACCGTCCCCTTCCCCGTCACCTCGCTCTCCCCCACCGTCCCCTTCCCCGTCACCTCGCTCTCCCCCACTGTCCCCTTCCCCGTCACCCCGCTCTCTCCCCCGTCCCCTCTCCGTCACCCCGCTCCCCCGTCCCCTCCCCCGTCACCCCGCTCCCCCGTGTCCCCTCCCCCGTCACCCCGCTCCCCCGTGTCCCCTCCCCCGTCACCCCGCTCCCCCGTGTCCCCTCCCCCGTCACCCCGCTCCCCCGTGTCCCCTCCCCCGTCACCCCGCTCCCCCGTGTCCCCTCCCCGTCACCCCGCTCCCCCGTGTCCCCTCCCCCGTCACCCCGCTCCCCCGTGTCCCCTCCCCCGTCACCCCGCTCCCCCGTGTCCCCTCCCCCGTCACCCCGCTCCCCCGTGTCCCCTCCCCCGTCACCCCGCTCCCCCGTGTCCCCTCCCCCGTCACCCCGCTCCCCCGTGTCCCCTCCCCCGTCACCCCGCTCCCCCGTGTCCCCTCCCCCGTCACCCCGCTCCCCCGTGTCCCCTCCCCCGTCACCCCGCTCCCCCGTGTCCCCTCCCCCGTCACCCCGCTCCCCCGTGTCCCCTCCCCCGTCACCCCGCTCCCCCGTGTCCCCTCCCCCGTCACCCCGCTCCCCCGTGTCCCCTCCCCCGTCACCCCGCTCCCCCGTGTCCCCTCCCCCGTCACCCCGCTCCCCCGTGTCCCCTCCCCCGTCACCCCGCTCCCCCGTGTCCCCTCCCCCGTCACCCCGCTCCCCCGTGTCCCCTCCCCCGCTCCCCCGTGTCCCCTCCCCCGTCGCCCCGCTCCCCCGTGTCCCCTCCCCCGTCGCCCCGCTCCCCCGTGTCCCCTCCCCGTCGCCCCGCTCCCCCGTGTCCCCTCCCCCGTCGCCCCGCTCCCCCGTGTCCCCTCCCCCGTCGCCCCGCTCCCCCGTGTCCCCTCCCCCGTCCCCCCCGCTCCCCCGTGTCCCCTCCCCCGTCCCCCCACTCTCCCCCGTCCCCTCCCCCACTCTCCCCCGTCCCCTCCCCCACTCTCCCCCGTCCCCTCCCCCACTCTCCCCCGTCCCCTCCCCCACTCTCCCCCGTCCCCTCCCCCACTCTCCCCGTCCCCTCCCCACTCTCCCCCGTCCCCTCCCCACTCTCCCCCGTCCCCTCCCCCACTCTCCCCCGTCCCCTCCCCCACTCTCCCCCGTCCCCTCCCCCACTCTCCCCCGTCCCCTCCCCCACTCTCCCCCGTCCCCTCCCCCACTCTCCCCCGTCCCCTCCCCACTCTCCCCCGTCCCCTCCCCCACTCTCCCCCGTCCCCTCCCCCACTCTCCCCCGTCCCCTCCCCCACTCTCCCCCGTCCCCTCCCCCACTCTCCCCCGTCCCCTCCCCCACTCTCCCCCGTCCCCTCCCCCACTCTCCCCCGTCCCCTCCCCCACTCTCCCCCGTCCCCTCCCCCACTCTCCCCGTCCCCTCCCCCACTCTCCCCCGTCCCCTCCCCCACTCTCCCCCGTCCCCTCCCCCACTCTCCCCCGTCCCCTCCCCCACTCTCCCCCGTCCCCTCCCCCACTCTCCCCCGTCCCCTCCCCCACTCTCCCCTTTTCCCTTCCCCACTCTCCCCCACTTCCCCCCGTCCCCTCCCCCATCACCCCCACTCTCCCCCCCGTCCCCTCCCCCATCACCCCACTCTCTCTCCCCCGTCCCCTCCCCCATCACCCCCACTCTCCCCCTGTCCCCTCCCCCATCACCCCCTGTTGATTTCATGTCAGTTTCATGTCCATCGCGTGTCACTCCCCCCTCCTCCCCCCCTCCCCCCTCCCCCTCCCCCTCCCTCCCCTCCCCCCCCCCCCCCCCCCCTCCCTCCCCCCCCCCCTCCCCTCCCCCCCCCTCCCCTCCCCCCCCCCCTCCCTCCTCCCCCCCCTCCCCCCCCCCCCCTC
>NW_027651196.1:5000-18606 GCF_965287045.1 Carcharhinus amblyrhynchos | reverse complement strand
CTCTGTTACACAGGAAGAGGCCATACAGGCCCCCCTCTCCCTCTCCCTCTCTCTCTGTTACACAGGAAGAGGCCATTCAGGCCCCCTCTCCCTCTCTCTCTGTTACACAGGAAGAGGCCATTCAGGCCCCTCTCTCTCTCTCTGTTACACAGGAAGAGGCCATTCAGGCCCCCCTCTCCCTCCTCCCTCTCTCTCTGTTACACAGGAAGAGGCCATTCAGGCCCCCCTCTCCCTCTCCTCTCTCTGTTACACAGGAAGAGGCCATTCAGGCCCCCCCTCTCCCTCTCTCTCTGTTACACAGGAAGAGGCCATTCAGCCCCCCTCTCCCTCTCCCTCTCTCTCTGTTACACAGGAAGAGGCCATTCAGGCCCCCTCTCCTCTCCCTCTCTCTCTGTTACACAGGAAGAGGCCATTCAGGCCCCCCTCTCCCTCTCTCTCTCTCTCTGTTACACAGGAAGAGGCCATTCAGGCCCCCCTCTCCCTCTCCCTCTCTCTCTGTTACACAGGAAGAGGCCATTCAGGCCCCCTCTCTCTCTCTCTCTCTGTTACACAGGAAGAGGCCATACAGGCCCCCCTCTCCCTCTCCCTCTCTCTCTGTTACACAGGAAGAGGCCATACAGGCCCCCCTCTCCCTCTCCCTCTCTCTCTGTTACACAGGAAGAGGCCATTCAGGCCTCCCTCTCCCTCTCCCTCTCTCTCGCGAGCCCGTTACACAGGAACGGGGTGAGATATCGGGGATTTCACACCCATCGCGGGGCCCGGGGTGGGATATTGAGTCTCCGGGAGGAACGGCGGAGCGGATCAAACCCGGAGGGGAGGGGAGGGGAGGGAGGGGAGGGGGTTTAACCCAGTGACAAAGCCCTGGGAAAGGGAAGGATCTCCCTCCGTCCTGCGGATGGACGATATTTTCTTTGTCCAGGAGATGGCAGCGTTGGCTGGGAAATGATATCCCGCCCGGCCAGAGAGAGAGAGGGAGAGGGGGGCCTGAATGGCCTCTTCCTGTGTAACAGAGAGAGAGGGAGAGGGAGAGGGGGCCTGAATGGCCTCTTCCTGTGTAACGAGAGAGAGAGGGAGAGGGGGGCCTGAATGGCCTCTTCCTGTGTAACAGAGAGAGAGGGAGAGGGAGAGGGGGGCCTGAATGGCCTCTTCTGTGTAACAGAGAGAGAGAGAGGGAGAGGGGGGCCTGAATGGCCTCTTCCTGTGTAACAGAGAGAGAGAGAGGGAGAGGGGGGCCTGAATGGCCTCTTCCTGTGTAACAGAGAGAGAGGAGAGGGAGAGGGGGGCCTGAATGGCCTCTTCCTGTGTAACAGAGAGAGAGGGAGAGGGAGAGGGGGGCCTGAATGGCCTCTTCCTGTGTAACAGAGAGAGAGGGAGAGGGAGAGGGGGGCCTGAATGGCCTCTTCCTGTGTAACAGAGAGAGAGGGAGAGGGAGAGGCCTGTGTAACAGAGAGAGAGAGGGAGAGGGGGGCCTGAATGGCCTCTTCCTGTGTAACAGAGAGAGAGGGAGAGGGAGAGGGGGGCCTGAATGGCCTCTTCCTGTGTAACAGAGAGAGAGGGAGAGGGAGAGGGGGGCCTGAATGGCCTCTTCCTGTGTAACAGAGAGAGGGAGAGGGAGACAGGGGGCCTGAATGGCCTCTTCCTGTGTAACAGAGAGAGGGAGAGGGGGGCCTGAATGGCCTCTTCCTGTGTAACAGAGAGAGAGGGGGAGGGAGAGGGGGGCCTGAATGGCCTCTTCCTGTGTAACAGAGAGAGAGAGGGAGAGGGGGGCCTGAATGGCCTCTTCCTGTGTAACAGAGGGAGAGGGAGAGGGGGGCCTGAATGGCCTCTTCCTGTGTAACAACGAGAGAGAGGGAGAGGGGGGCCTGAATGGCCTCTTCCTGTGTAACAGAGAGAGAGGGGAGAGGGAGAGGGGGGCCTGAATGGCCTCTTCCTGTGTAACAGAGAGAGAGGGAGAGGGGGGGCCTGAATGGCCTCTTCCTGTGTAACAGAGGGAGAGGGAGAGGGGGGCCTGAATGGCCTCTTCCTGTGTAACAGAGAGAGAGAGAGAGGGAGAGGGGGGCCTGAATGGTCTCTTCCTGTGTAACAACGAGAGAGAGGGAGAGGGGGGCCTGAATGGCCTCTTCCTGTGTAACAGAGAGAGAGGGAGAGGGAGAGGGGGGCCTGAATGGCCTCTTCCTGTGTAACAGAGAGAGAGAGAGGGAGAGGGGGGCCTGAATGGCCTCTTCCTGTGTAACAGAGAGAGAGGGAGAGGGAGAGGGGGGCCTGAATGGCCTCTTCCTGTGTAACACAGAGAGAGAGAGGGAGAGGGGGGGCCTGAATGGCCTCTTCCTGTGTAACAGAGAGAGAGGGAGAGGGAGAGGGGGGCCTGAATGGCCTCTTCCTGTGTAACAGAGAGAGAGGAGAGGGAGAGGGGGGGCCTGAATGGCCTCTTCCTGTGTAACAGAGAGAGAGGAGAGGGAGAGGGAGGGCCTGAATGGCCTCTTCCTGTGTAACAGAGAGAGAGAGAGAGGGAGAGGGGGGGCTGAATGGCCTCTTCCTGTGTAACAGAGAGAGAGGGAGAGGGAGAGGGGGGCCTGAATGGCCTCTTCCTGTGTAACAGAGAGAGGGAGAGGGAGAGGGGGGCCTGAATGGCCTCTTCCTGTGTAATAGAGAGAGAGAGAGAGAGGAGGGGGGCCTGAATGGCCTCTTCCTGTGTAACAGAGAGAGGGAGAGGGGGGGCCTGAATGGCCTCTTCCTGTGTAACAGAGAGAGAGGGAGAGGGAGAGGGGGGCCTGAATGGCCTCTTCCTGTGTAACAGAGAGAGAGAGGGAGAGGGGGGCCTGAATGGCCTCTTCCTGTGTAACAGAGAGAGAGAGGGAGAGGGGGGCCTGAATGGCCTCTTCCTGTGTAACAGAGAGAGAGAGGGAGAGGGGGGCATGAATGGCCTCTTCCTGTGTAACAGAGAGAGAGAGGGAGAGGGGGGCCTGAATGGCCTCTTCCTGTGTAACAGAGAGAGAGGGAGAGGGAGAGGGGACCTGAATGGCCTCTTCCTGTGTAACAGAGAGAGAGAGGGAGAGGGAGAGGGGGGCCTGAATGGCCTCTTCCTGTGTAACAGAGAGAGAGGGAGAGGGAGAGGGGGGCCTGAATGGCCTCTTCCTGTGTAACAGAGAGAGAGGGAGAGGGAGAGGGGGCCTGAATGGCCTCTTCCTGTGTAACAGAGAGAGGGAGAGAGAGGGAGAGGGGGGCCTGAATGGCCTCTTCAACAGAGAGAGAGGGAGAGGGAGAGGGGGGCCTGAATGGCCTCTTCCTGTGTAACAGAGAGAGAGAGGGGGGCCTGAATGGCCTCTTCCTGTGTAACAGAGAGAGAGAGAGAGGGAGAGGGGGGCCTGAATGGCCTCTTCCTGTGTAACAGAGAGAGAGGGAGAGAGGGGGGCCTGAATGGCCTCTTCCTGTGTAACAGAGAGAGGGAGAGAGGGGGCCTGAATGGCCTCTTCCTGTGTAACAGAGAGAGAGGGAGAGGGAGAGGGGGGCCTGAATGGCCTCTTCCTGTGTAACAGAGAGAGAGAGGGAGAGGGGGGCCTGAATGGCCTCTTCCTGTGTAACAGAGAGAGAGAGGGAGAGGGGGGCCTGAATGGCCTCTTCCTGTGTAACAGAGAGAGAGAGGGAGAGGGGGGCCTGAATGGCCTCTTCCTGTGTAACAGAGAGAGAGAGAGGGAGAGAGGGGGCCTGTATGGCCTCTTCCTGTGTAACAGAGAGCGAGAGAGGGAGAGGGGGGGCCTGTATGGCCTCTTCCTGTGTAACAGAGAGAGAGAGGGAGAGGGGGGGCCTGAATGGCCTCTTCCTGTGTAACAGAGAGAGAGAGGGAGAGGGGGGCCTGAATGGCCTCTTCCTGTGTAACAGAGAGAGAGGGAGAGGGAGAGGGGGGGCCTGAATGGCCTCTTCCTGTGTAACAGAGAGAGAGAGGGAGAGGGGGGCCTGAATGGCCTCTTCCTGTGTAACAGAGAGAGAGGGAGAGGGGGGCCTGAATGGCCTCTTCCTGTGTAACAGAGAGAGAGAGGGAGAGGGGGGCCTGAATGGCCTCTTCCTGTGTAACAGAGAGAGAGGGAGAGGGGCTGGTAGGTGGAGGACAGATAATTCGGATCTGGTTCCCTTAGGCAGTTGGGATGGGACGGAGCTGGCGACACTACCCCACCCCCGGGGAGGCCGCCAGCAGGTTGCAAAATCCGAGAGAGAGAGAAAGAAAGAAAGCGCGGGAAAGAAAATGAAACTGGGACAAAGAACAGCCTCTGAGCCGACTTCCAGTTACAGACACACCCGAACTTAATCCGCTTTCCCGCCCAAACAGCAAGGAATGTTACACACACTGTCCTTTCCCCCACTCTGGGTGTCACAGTGCGTTAGATACACTGTCCTTTCCCCCTCTCTGGGACCGGGTGTCACAGTGCGTTAGATACACTGTCCTTTCCCCCTCTCTGGGACCGGGTGTCACAGTGTGTTAGATACACTGTCCTTTCCCCCACTCTGGGACCGGGTATCACAGTGCGTTAGATACACTGTCCTTTCCCCCACTCTGGGACCGGGTATCACAGTGCGTTAGATACACTGTCCTTTCCCCTCTCTGGGACCGGGTGTCACAGTGCGTTAGATACACTGTCCTTTCCCCCACTCTGGGACCGGGTGTCACAGTGCGTTAGATACACTGTCCTTTCCCCCACTCTGGGACCGGGTGTCACAGTGCGTTAGATACACTGTCCTTTCCCCCTCTCTGGGACCGGGTGTCACAGTGCGTTAGATACACTGTCCTTTCCCCCTCTCTGGGACCGGGTATCACAGTGCGTTAGATACACTGTCCTTTCCCCCTCTCTGGGACCGGGTGTCACAGTGCGTTAGATACACTGTCCTTTCCCCCACTCTGGGACCGGGTATCACAGTGCGTTAGATACACTGTCCTTTCCCCCTCTCTGGGACCGGGTGTCACAGTGCGTTAGATACACTGTCCTTTCCCCCTCTCTGGGACCGGGTGTCACAGTGCGTTAGATACACTGTCCTTTCCCCCACTCTGGGACCGGGTGTCACAGTGCGTTAGATACACTGTCCTTTCCCCCTCTCTGGGACCGGGTGTCACAGTGCGTTAGATACACTGTCCTTTCCCCCACTCTGGGACCGGGTATCACAGTGCGTTAGATACACTGTCCTTTCCCCCACTCTGGGACCGGGTGTCACAGTGCGTTAGATACACTGTCCTTTCCCCCACTCTGGGACCGGGTGTCACAGTGCGTTAGATACACTGTCCTTTCCCCCACTCTGGGACCAGGTGTCACAGTGCGTTAGATACACTGTCCTTTCCCCCACTCTGGGACCGGGTATCACAGTGCGTTAGATACACTGTCCTTTCCCCCACTCTGGGACCGGGTATCACAGTGCGTTAGATACACTGTCCTTTCCCCCACTCTGGGACCGGGTATCACAGTGCGTTAGATACACTGTCCTTTCCCCCACTCTGGGACCGGGTGTCACAGTGCGTTAGATACACTGTCCTTTCCCTCACTCTGGGACCGGGTATCACAGTGCGTTAGATACACTGTCCTTTCCCCCACTCTGGGACCGGGTGTCACAGTGCGTTAGATACACTGTCCTTTCCCCCACTCTGGGACCGGGTGTCACAGTGCGTTAGATACACTGTCCTTTCCCCCACTCTGGGACCGGGTATCACAGTGCGTTAGATACACTGTCCTTTCCCCCACTCTGGGACCGGGTATCACAGTGCGTTAGATACACTGTCCTTTCCCCCACTCTGTGACTGGGTGTCACAGTGCGTTAGATACACTGTCCTTTCCCCCTCTCTGGGACCGGGTGTCACAGTGCGTTAGATACACTGTCCTTTCCCCCCACTCTGGGACCGGGTGTCACAGTGCGTTAGATACACTGTCCTTTCCCCCACTCTGGGACCGGGTGTCACAGTGCGTTAGATACACTGTCCTTTCCCCCACTCTGGGACCGGGTGTCACAGTGCGTTAGATACACTGTCCTTTCCCCCTCTCTGGGACCGGGTGTCACAGTGCGTTAGATACACTGTCCTTTCCCCCAACTCTGGGACCGGGTATCACAGTGCGTTAGATACACTGTCCTTTCCCCCCTCTCTGGGACCGGGTGTCACAGTGCGTTAGATACACTGTCCTTTCCCCCCACTCTGGGACCGGGTGTCACAGTGCGTTAGATACACTGTCCTTTCCCCCTCTCTGGGACCGGGTGTCACAGTGCGTTAGATACACTGTCCTTTCCCCCTCTCTGGGACCGGGTGTCACAGTGCGTTAGATACACTGTCCTTTCCCCCCACTCTGGGACCGGGTATCACAGTGCGTTAGATACACTGCCCTTTCCCCCTCTCTGGGACCGGGTATCACAGTGCGTTAGATACACTGTCCTTTCCCCCCACTCTGGGACCGGGTATCACAGTGCGTTAGATACACTGCCCTTTCCCCCTCTCTGGGACCGGGTATCACAGTGCGTTAGATACACTGTCCTTTCCCCCCACTCTGGGACCGGGTGTCACAGTGCGTTAGATACACTGTCCTTTCCCCCACTCTGGGACCGGGTGTCACAGTGCGTTAGATACACTGTCCTTTCCCCCACTCTGGGACCGGGTATCACAGTGCGTTAGATACACTGTCCTTTCCCCCACTCTGGGACCGGGTATCACAGTGCGTTAGATACACTGTCCTTTCCCCCTCTCTGGGACCGGGTGTCACAGTGCGTTAGATACACTGTCCTTTCCCCCACTCTGGGACCGGGTGTCACAGTGCGTTAGATACACTGTCCTTTCCCCCACTCTGGGACCGGGTGTCACAGTGCGTTAGATACACTGTCCTTTCCCCCTCTCTGGGACCGGGTGTCACAGTGCGTTAGATACACTGTCCTTTCCCCCCTCTCTGGGACCGGGTATCACAGTGCGTTAGATACACTGTCCTTTCCCCCTCTCTGGGACCGGGTGTCACAGTGCGTTAGATACACTGTCCTTTCCCCCACTCTGGGACCGGGTATCACAGTGCGTTAGATACACTGTCCTTTCCCCCTCTCTGGGACCGGGTGTCACAGTGCGTTAGATACACTGTCCTTTCCCCCTCTCTGGGACCGGGTGTCACAGTGCGTTAGATACACTGTCCTTTCCCCCACTCTGGGACCGGGTGTCACAGTGCGTTAGATACACTGTCCTTTCCCCCTCTCTGGGACCGGGTGTCACAGTGCGTTAGATACACTGTCCTTTCCCCCACTCTGGGACCGGGTGTCACAGTGCGTTAGATACACTGTCCTTTCCCCCACTCTGGGACCGGGTGTCACAGTGCGTTAGATACACTGTCCTTTCCCCCACTCTGGGACCGGGTGTCACAGTGCGTTAGATACACTGTCCTTTCCCCCACTCTGGGACCAGGTGTCACAGTGCGTTAGATACACTGTCCTTTCCCCCACTCTGGGACCGGGTATCACAGTGCGTTAGATACACTGTCCTTTCCCCCACTCTGGGACCGGGTATCACAGTGCGTTAGATACACTGTCCTTTCCCCCACTCTGGGACCGGGTGTCACAGTGCGTTAGATACACTGTCCTTTCCCCCACTCTGGGACCGGGTATCACAGTGCGTTAGATACACTGTCCTTTCCCCCACTCTGGGACCGGGTGTCACAGTGCGTTAGATACACTGTCCTTTCCCTCACTCTGGGACCGGGTATCACAGTGCGTTAGATACACTGTCCTTTCCCCCACTCTGGGACCGGGTGTCACAGTGCGTTAGATACACTGTCCTTTCCCCCACTCTGGGACCGGGTGTCACAGTGCGTTAGATACACTGTCCTTTCCCCCACTCTGGGACCGGGTATCACAGTGCGTTAGATACACTGTCCTTTCCCCCACTCTGGGACCGGGTATCACAGTGCGTTAGATACACTGTCCTTTCCCCCACTCTGTGACTGGGTGTCACAGTGCGTTAGATACACTGTCCTTTCCCCCTCTCTGGGACCGGGTGTCACAGTGCGTTAGATACACTGTCCTTTCCCCCCACTCTGGGACCGGGTGTCACAGTGCGTTAGATACACTGTCCTTTCCCCCACTCTGGGACCGGGTGTCACAGTGCGTTAGATACACTGTCCTTTCCCCCACTCTGGGACCGGGTGTCACAGTGCGTTAGATACACTGTCCTTTCCCCCTCTCTGGGACCGGGTGTCACAGTGCGTTAGATACACTGTCCTTTCCCCCAACTCTGGGACCGGGTATCACAGTGCGTTAGATACACTGTCCTTTCCCCCCTCTCTGGGACCGGGTGTCACAGTGCGTTAGATACACTGTCCTTTCCCCCCACTCTGGGACCGGGTGTCACAGTGCGTTAGATACACTGTCCTTTCCCCCTCTCTGGGACCGGGTGTCACAGTGCGTTAGATACACTGTCCTTTCCCCCTCTCTGGGACCGGGTGTCACAGTGCGTTAGATACACTGTCCTTTCCCCCCACTCTGGGACCGGGTATCACAGTGCGTTAGATACACTGCCCTTTCCCCCTCTCTGGGACCGGGTATCACAGTGCGTTAGATACACTGTCCTTTCCCCCCACTCTGGGACCGGGTATCACAGTGCGTTAGATACACTGCCCTTTCCCCCTCTCTGGGACCGGGTATCACAGTGCGTTAGATACACTGTCCTTTCCCCCCACTCTGGGACCGGGTGTCACAGTGCGTTAGATACACTGTCCTTTCCCCCACTCTGGGACCGGGTGTCACAGTGCGTTAGATACACTGCCCTTTCCCCCTCTCTGGGACCGGGTATCACAGTGCGTTAGATACACTGTCCTTTCCCCCTCTCTGGGACCGGGTATCACAGTGCATTAGATACACTGTCCTTTCCCCCACTCTGGGACCGGGTGTCACAGTGCGTTAGATACACTGTCCTTTCCCCCTCTCTGGGACCGGGTATCACAGTGCGTTAGATACACTGTCCTTTCCCCCACTCTGGGACCGGGTATCACAGTGCGTTAGATACACTGTCCTTTCCCCCACTCTGGGACCGGGTATCACAGTGCGTTAGATACACTGTCCTTTCCCCCTCTCTGGGACGTATCACAGTGCGTTAGATACACTGTCCTTTCCCCCACTCTGGGACCGGGTGTCACAGTGCGTTAGATACACTGTCCTTTCCCCCTCTCTGGGACCGGGTGTCACAGTGCGTTAGATACACTGTCCTTTCCCCCTCTCTGGGACCGGGTATCACAGTGCGTTAGATACACTGTCCTTTCCCCCACTCTGGGACCGGGTATCACAGTGCGTTAGATACACTGTCCTTTCCCCCACTCTGGGACCGGGTGTCACAGTGCGTTAGATACACTGTCCTTTCCCCCCACTCTGGGACCGGGTGTCACAGTGCGTTAGATACACTGTCCTTTCCCCCTCTCTGGGACCGGGTGTCACAGTGCGTTAGATACACTGTCCTTTCCCCCACTCTGGGACCGGGTGTCACAGTGCGTTAGATACACTGTCCTTTAACGCACTGTGACACCCAGAGTGGGGGGAACGGACAGTGTATCTAACGCACTGTGACACCCGGTCCCAGAGTGGGGGGAAAGGACAGTGTATCTAACGCACTGTGACACCCGGTCCCAGAGGGGGAAAGGACAGTGTATCTAACGCACTGTGACACCCGGTCCCAGAGAGGGGGGAAAGGACAGTGTATCTAACGCACTGTGATACCCGGTCCCAGAGAGGGGGAAAGGACAGTGTATCTAACGCACTGTGACACCCGGTCCCAGAGAGGGGGAAAGGACAGTGTATCTAACACACTGTGACACCCGGTCCCAGAGAGGGGGAAAGGACAGTGTATCTAACGCACTGTGACACCCGGTCCCAGAGTGGGGGAAAGGACAGTGTATCTAACGCACTGTGATACCCGGTCCCAGAGTGGGGGAAAGGACAGTGTATCTAACGCACTGTGACACCCAGTCCCAGAGTGGGGGAAAGGACAGTGTATCTAACGCACTGTGACACCCGGTCCCAGAGGGGGGGAAAGGACAGTGTATCTAACGCACTGTGACACCCGGTCCCAGAGTGGGGGAAAGGACAGTGTATCTAACGCACTGTGACACCCGGTCCCAGAGAGGGGGAAAGGACAGTGTATCTAACGCACTGTGATACCCGGTCCCAGAGTGGGGGAAAGGACAGTGTATCTAACGCACTGTGACACCCAGTCCCAGAGTGGGGGAAAGGACAGTGTATCTAACGCACTGTGACACCCGGTCCCAGAGGGGGGGAAAGGACAGTGTATCTAACGCACTGTGACACCCGGTCCCAGAGAGGGGGAAAGGACAGTGTATCTAACGCACTGTGACACCCGGTCCCAGAGTGGGGGAAAGGACAGTGTATCTAACGCACTGTGACACCCGGTCCCAGAGAGGGGGAAAGGACAGTGTATCTAACGCACTGTGACACCCGGTCCCAGAGAGGGGGAAAGGACAGTGTATCTAACACACTGTGACACCCGGTCCCAGAGAGGGGGAAAGGACAGTGTATCTAACGCACTGTGACACCCGGTCCCAGAGTGGGGGAAAGGACAGTGTATCTAACGCACTGTGATACCCGGTCCCAGAGAGGGGGAAAGGACAGTGTATCTAACGCACTGTGACACCCAGTCCCAGAGTGGGGGAAAGGACAGTGTATCTAACGCACTGTGACACCCGGTCCCAGAGGGGGGGAAAGGACAGTGTATCTAACGCACTGTGACACCCGGTCCCAGAGTGGGGGAAAGGACAGTGTATCTAACGCACTGTGACACCCGGTCCCAGAGAGGGGGAAAGGACAGTGTATCTAACGCACTGTGATACCCGGTCCCAGAGTGGGGGAAAGGACAGTGTATCTAACGCACTGTGACACCCAGTCCCAGAGTGGGGGAAAGGACAGTGTATCTAACGCACTGTGACACCCGGTCCCAGAGGGGGGGAAAGGACAGTGTATCTAACGCACTGTGACACCCGGTCCCAGAGAGGGGGAAAGGACAGTGTATCTAACGCACTGTGACACCCGGTCCCAGAGTGGGGGAAAGGACAGTGTATCTAACGCACTGTGACACCCGGTCCCAGAGTGGGGGAAAGGACAGTGTATCTAACGCACTGTGACACCCGGTCCCAGAGTCGGGGGGAAAGGACAGTGTATCTAACGCACTGTGACACCCGGTCCCAGAGGGGGGGAAAGGACAGTGTATCTAACGCACTGTGACACCCGGTCCCAGAGAGGGGGAAAGGACAGTGTATCTAACGCACTGTGACACCCGGTCCCAGAGTGGGGGAAAGGACAGTGTATCTAACGCACTGTGACACCCGGTCCCAGAGTGGGGGAAAGGACAGTGTATCTAACGCACTGTGACACCCGGTCCCAGAGTGGGGGGAAAGGACAGTGTATCTAACGCACTGTGACACCCGGTCCCAGAGTGGGGGAAAGGACAGTGTATCTAACGCACTGTGACACCCGGTCCCAGAGTGGGGGAAAGGACAGTGTGTGTAACGCACTGTGATACCCGGTCCCAGAGTGGGGGAAAGGACAGTGTATCTAACGCACTGTGACACCCGGTCCCCGAGAGGGGGAAAGGACAGTGTATCTAACGCACTGTGACACCCGGTCCCAGAGAGGGGGAAAGGACAGTGTATCTAACGCACTGTGATACCCGGTCCCAGAGAGGGGGAAAGGACAGTGTATCTAACGCACTGTGATACCCGGTCCCAGAGTGGGGGAAAGGACAGTGTATCTAACGCACTGTGATACCCGGTCCCAGAGTGGGGGAAAGGACAGTGTATCGAACGCACTGTGACACCCGGTCCCAGAGTGGGGGAAAGGACAGTGTATCTAACGCACTGTGACACCCGGTCCCAGAGAGGGGGAAAGGACAGTGTATCTAATGCACTGTGACACCCAGAGTCGGGGAAAGGACAGTGTGTGTAACATTCCTTGCTGTTTGGGCGGGAAAGCGGATTAAGTTCGGGTGTGTCTGTAACTGGAAGTCGGCTCAGAGGCTGCTCTTTGTCCCAGTTTCATTTTCTTTCCCTCGCTTTCTCTCTCTCTCTCTCTTTCTCGGATTTTGCAACCTGCTGGCGGCCTCCCCGGGGGTGGGGTAGTGTCGCCAGCTCCGTCCCATCCCTCCTGCCAAAGGGAACCAGATCTGAGTTATCTGTCCTCCACCTACCAGCCCTCGGTCTTGAGCGATGTCCCACAGGGGATCAGTAACGGGTCCTCTGCTATTGGGGTCTTGTATCAATGACTTAGAAGAATGGTGGGGGGTTGGGGGTGAAGGGGGGGGTTAGTAAAGTTGCTGGGGACGGCCCAGATTGGCGGAGTCGTGGATTAGGTGGGAGGGCTCCTGTAGACGGCAGAGAGACCTTGAGAAGAGGCAGAGCTGGGCCAGCAAGTGGCGGATGGAGTTTAACCCCGATAAGTTGAATCATTTTGGTGGGACCAACTTGAACGTGGGTTCCAGGGAAGGGGTCCTGAGGAACAGAGTGACCTCGGGGTTCATATCCGCAGGAGGTTGCCATTCGAGTGGAGGGAGCCGCGAAGGAGGCTTGTTAGCATCTGTTTACGGGGAGGGGGGGTTTGAGTTTAAGAGCCGTGGGGTTATGGCAGCAACTGTACGGGACCTCGGTGAGACCACATTGGAAATATTGGGTTCAGTTCTGGTCCCCTTGGGATGTGGGAGCATCGGAGAGGGGAGATTTACCCGGGTGCGGCCTGGTTTGGAGGGTAGGTCTCATGAGGAAAGGTTGAGGGAGTTGGGGGCTTGTCTCTCTGGAGCGCAGGAGGATGAGAGGCGACCAAATAGAGGGGGGT
The DNA here is from genome assembly GCF_965287045.1 of Carcharhinus amblyrhynchos. Classification (NCBI taxonomy): domain Eukaryota; kingdom Metazoa; phylum Chordata; class Chondrichthyes; order Carcharhiniformes; family Carcharhinidae; genus Carcharhinus; species Carcharhinus amblyrhynchos. Next base: position 5,778 of record NW_027651196.1, on the reverse strand, counting down.
AGATAGAGCGGACGTGCATTTCCTCGGGGTGGGTGTAGCTGTTACTGGGAGGGGGGGGTGCGTAACGACGAGGTGGGAGATATCGGAGGGATAGTCCGAGGTAGAGAATGGTTAGGGTGCGGAATGGACTTTCCCGCTGCGATAGTCGGACACTTTAGGAAGTTTCGAGTGGTTATTGGATAGGCACACGGAGCTCACCAGGATGATAGGGAGTGGGGATCGCTCGATCTCGTAGCTGGACACAACATTGAGGGGCTGAATGGCCTGTGCTGTAATGCTCTATGGCCTAAAACGCCCCCAGAATTGATTTAACCCCATCCGGTGTCCCTCCAACTGGCCAATTTTGACCTCTCGGTGAGTTTACGAGTCCCCCTCTCTCCAAGGTGGAACTTGGAGGCTAAACGGTGGGACTCTGAAGGGTGCGGTTGAGCAGAGGGATCTGGGAATGCAGGTACAGAGTCCCCTCAAAGTGCCGTCACGGGTGGACGGGGTGGTGAAGAGTGCTTTTGGTACGCCGGCCTTCACAAACCGGAGTATCGTGTATACAAGTGTTCCGGTGAGGTTGTACAAGTGAGGCCAAATTTCGAGTATTGCGTACAGTTTTGGTCGCCTGGTTACAGGAAGGATGTGAATAAGGTCAAAAGAGGGCAGAGACGGATGTTAGAAGCTGAGTTACAGAGAGAGATTCGATAGGTTTATTCCCTGGAGAACGAGGGGAGATTCGATAGATAGTCCGAGGTAGAGAATGGTTAGGGTGCGGAATGGACTTTCCCGCTGG